>NC_089652.1:21362500-21430000 GCF_037042795.1 Molothrus aeneus | reverse complement strand
TCATTTCGCCTCTGCCCATACATGTAAACCATAGCTATATCAACATCTTGGCTATTCAATAAACACAGCCAGTTCTTTTAATCAGTTTTTCCTTCTGAAGAGGCACATGGAAGTGACCAAAATTCACTTAGGACATGCTGTGTGCTTGAATGTTAAAATCAGCACGATTGCTGCTACTGGTAAGTAACATAGGGATTCCAGTGGTCTGTTGGCATAATCATCTTACACCTGGCTCAAAATACCTGTGACTTGGAAGCACAAAATAAAAAATTAGATTATAATTCCTCCCCTAATTCCAGAATAAATTTCTGGAAGTACTACACAGTTTAGATAAGCACTTGCAAGTTGTATTGATCAACTATGTATCTCATACCACACTTATTTTTTTCTAGTATTAAATTTAGACCATTCCTAGTGTTACTGGATAGACAATGTCAGCAAATACAAACTTTTGAGCTTAAAGTTTCTTTTAAAATACAGTTTGACTTTGACCTTTACAAGGACACTTCATGTAAAACTAACTCACTTACAAACATCTAAAATGCTAATGCACTACAAGGTTAACTGCTCTTATTAATCCATTAAACAAGAACTGTATGCCCTTTCTTATATTAACCATTATTTACTTATTTCATTCTTATGTCCAAAGTCCAAAAGCTCTTATCTTTGTTACAAAAACTAACAAAAAGTTAGCTAGATCTTACAAAACTTCAACTGGTTTCTATTTTTGTGCTTTCATTAGTACTAAAAGTCTTGGCATAAAAAAATCCAATGTGGCAAGCAGGGTGGTCAGAAATTTTTTGAGATCACTTGCTGGAGTTTGCAAGTCAAAGAAGCGAACATACCTCTTTTTTTAGTTAAAAAAATATTTCTTTTTTTTTCCCTTGCCTGTGATTTGAGAAGAAGAGAGGAGATTTTTATGTGCATATATAGCAATGGCAAGCAGCTGTAAAAACCTTCCACCCTAAAGATTGATGAATTTGTTTCATTAACACCAGCACATCTGAAAGACATTTGACACTTTGGAAAACCAACTATAGTTCTTTAAAATGCCCCAGATGAAATACCTCATAATATGATTATTAATGGCCATCCTAGGAGCCTCTGGTGCCTTCTCTATTTAAAAAGTTATAAAACCTTAACTTCTGATTATACCTGACCCCAGTCTAAATGTTTATTTTGCTAGGAAATCTGGAACTCTACTTGCATGAGGAGCTGTGAGATCTGCACCAGCAAGATTTTAAAATCCTTTCTGAAATTCCCCTTTTATATTCTTTTCTATTTATGACATTAAAGACTCACCACATCCTTTGAATATCAAACAATAGAAAACCACAAAGCAAATACTTTGTGGCCATCCCATGTCATATTCATTGAATGTCTGTTAAGAATGAACACATCTATGTGGTTCAACATCTGTTTTTGAGTGTAGTGCGAAGAAATTCAACCTGAACCAAGTGGGCATCTGTTTTCTACATTTTCTGAGTGCTCCTAAATCTGAGGCAGCTCTGGATGGAGGCCATGCACCCAGTGCTTGCAAAGGAAGAGTTCTCCTACATGTATCAGTGGTCTGAGAGGAGGGCCCAACGGGATGCCTGTCTCACACCCCTGGAGAAAAGACTGGCCTCCACTAATACACACAGCAGCAACTGAGGACAGCCAGGCAGACTCAGGTAAGCTCAAAGGCTTTTGTCCATTCAGAATGAAAAGTACATTGTACTTGACAATAAACCTGCCATTTGAAACCTCGGGGGTTTTAATCTTATAAATAATAGAGTTCAGAGAAGAAGGGGTTTGCAAGTCTGCATTGCGCTGCCAGAATTCAGATTTATGTAATGCACTCATAGGGACCTGGTGCAGAAATGCATGCAAGTGTTATGGCATTTGAGATTCAAAGCCAATATTGCCCAAAAATATGCAATGCAACACTAATATTTCTCTCTGTTATGCTGTTTTCCCCAGCTGCTGTGAGAACATCCATCACTCAATGGCAGGTCAGAGCTATCCAGTCCACTGCATGCACTAGTACAGCTTTTTGTTTTTTGTTGAAGATGCTGTTAGCTAGCATGATGTCCACACCAGAGGAAACCAGGCAAAATGAGCCAAAGAAGGTGCACATTACTAAGCCCACTGAAACAGTTTTTATCCATTAGGGCTGACAGCAATTTCTTCTTTGTAAGAAGAATACCAGCCTACATATCATTTGAGAAAACTAGAAAAGTAGGGTTACTAACTCTCCTATATTGAACAAGCATTTGAAAAGATTGGTTTATAAAATATATAGAAAGAGCTATGGTTTAGAAATGTAATAACAAAGGGTATGAAACTTCAATTATTCTTCTTTGATCATCAAGAGAAAAGTTGCATCAGTTCTACTGCAAAATTAATTAGTCCCTCAAATGCTTTCAGGCATCAAAATAATTCCTACTGTTTTAGGATGTGAAAAATTGTTTTGAAAAATTCAGCAGTATAAAAAAAGGATCTGTTAAGCACATTAAAGGCTGTCTTTTTCTGCAAGTGCATTCAGAAAAGAGGGAGCATTTCTTTAGCTCCCTATTGCACTTTAAAAATGCAGAATACTGAAATGGCAAGCATGAAGCTAACTGTCAGGCCATGCAGTTTCCCTGTGGGGAGGTTATCACATGCAGCTTTGCTGCCTTATTCATTGCTTGCAGCTCTTCCAATCAGATAACCTTAACAAACATGGTGCTATCAATTGCCAGATGTGGTACATGCTATGCAGCATCTAGTTTTTGACAGACTAAAATGGAGCAGACAATTCTTCCCTTTATGTAATCAACCATCAGTCACACTATGAGATTCACAAGGAGTATCTGGAAGTGCTGTCAAGTGCCAATTAGTGATGTTGCTAACCCAAAAGGTAAAGAAGATTGTAGAAGAAGCAGCCCAGTATAATTCTCCACTCCAGTGTCCTTTAAGTGGACTATCATTTATGAATGTACTCCTACAGATGAAAGAGAAATGGGAGGTCAGTGGTTCCTGTCTTCAACAATCTTCTGCAATCTTGTCATAATGAATTGTAAATAGTATCACCATCAACCTCCTCTTCCTGCACTGGAAACCAGTGCAAATGGCTCAGCAGAGCCAAACACTGACAATGCTGCTCCTCAGGACACAAAGCTGAAGGCTGCCCTCTGTCCTCTGCCTGCCCTGCTGTGTGTGGGTCTGCAGGGCTGGGGCTCACCCTTTCTGCCTTGCCACATCTCCCCACTCTCCCATGGTTCTGGGGTATGCTCACACCACCGATATGCAGGGCTGAAATCCTGAGCTGTTTATCATTTGAAGATAATCTGAAGATTGATGAACAATCAATGGAAACGTCTTCCTCCCTCTCAGAGCAATTCTCAGCACAATCTGGCAAAATGTCATTATCACCTAATATGGTTTTATCATGAGGTGTTCCTGCTTTCAGAACAGCAAATGATTTTTACAAGGTCAGAAGCAGAATATCAGGCCTGGGTGTTGGCCATCTTGAACTGCATAATGAAGACACATTCTTCAAAAGGCAGCATTACCCTGGTGCACAGAGAATACCTGACAAGCTTGGATTTGAAGTGACCAGCCTATGTGCATCCTTTCCTTTTAAGGGTTACAGTATCCAGTAGTCAGTGTAGATACAATGCATTATTAATTAGCATATACAAATCCTATTTATATTAAAAAAGCTTGCTTAGTGAAGGAGACATAATTCCGGTTATTACCATTCCAAATAGCAAAAAACAAATATTTTCTACAGAGTAATAAAAACACAAGATGAGAGCAACAAACTTGGAATATATTTGTACTCTACACAGTTCTTTTTTATGTGGGACCACTATTTTTCATGGTAAATAATATATGCTAACAGAATTTTTCTGAGTGTACCTATGCTCCTGAATGACAATGTTCTGAAAGAGCAGTGCTGAAGAGACTTATCATATGGATGTATAATATTAATACTACACAGCTATTGTGTATGCAATAGACTTGTGACTTCTTAAAATACATGTGCATGGAAGGGGTGCCAAATCACTTCAGAGCTCCCTGGGCAATCATAAGTTGGTGCAGAAAACTCCACACCACAAATCCCTGAAATCGTTTGTATCAAACCAGCAACATATATGTAGAGTCCAATGAATCTGGGCCATCTCTCCACTACCACTAAAAACAGATGTTGTATAAACATTAAAAAAAGTTGAGCAAACTTTGAGCTTTTTCATGTATTGGATTCTATGGGAATGCAATGAAAAAGTCTTCTCAATGCAGAAAAGACCAGATCAAGCTGGAAAATCATCTCCCTGTGTCATAATTTAGCAAACGAGGAGAGCTATTCCCTGGAAGGTGCCACACAATTAGAAGACAAGTCACAGCAACAAAGGTGTTCCTACCCAGTGTGAACACTTTGTCAAGGAATGGAAACAATTTACAGTGTTTTCAGAACTGTATTTCAGGTCAGTTCATTTTTATACTCTCCCATATGGTTCTGCTCCTTCTATTTCCAGAGTGAACCCTATTTACCTGGACGGGTACAGCAGAAAATATATTGTTTGCAGAGAAAGTGAGAGTCATCAATAAAGAAAACTTCTCAAGATAGGTATATTGAGTATGTGTATTAGCTTGATCTGACAAGGGAAGAAAATGGCAAACAACTTGTTTTCTCCTTGAGAGGCATCTGAGAGCAGAGAACCACTCAGGTGCTGCATTGTGCCTTCCAGAGGCTCAGTAATAAAAGTACAGTTTGGGTGGAGAGAGCAAATAAAAGTGGCTTCCAGCCACATTTTTGTCTTTATGAATCTGAGCCTGGCAAAAGACCAAACATCATTTGCACCAGGTTTTCACTTCCCCCAGGCATGTAAAGAGAAAAAATCCATTCAACCCTTCCATGCATAAATGCCAGCATGGACCATATCAAGTGGTCATAGCTCTGCTGTCCCCTAACATGAGAGCAGAAAGGACATATGCAATTAACAGAAAAATCTCTATGCCACGCCACTCCTTATGGATCTGGGCTTTCCTCACCACAAATGAGGTGGTGAGCCACCTTTCACAGTGGCTTTCACCCACTGAACCACAACAAAGCAATGCTTGTCTTGTTCCTGAGCACAGACCTCCCACCCAAAATACTATAGCTCCTACAGTCACGCTTGAAAAAATTCTTTCCATAGTGAAGTTCCTAAACACAGTATAGTGATTGCGCCAGGTCTACACTAGATCAACACAGAGCATCCAAAATGCTTAGGAAATAGGATGTTTTTTCCCTTAAAAATTGTTCAGTATGTTGTCCGTACTGAAGTGACACATTAGGTTGGAGTTTCAAGCTTTTGGAAGGCAGCCATGGAAGACAGAAACCATATGATGCCAGAGTGGATTTATACTCGTTAACTTACATGAGACTGGCACAAGCCTCCAAATATTAGCCTATGATTTTTGCAAGAAAAAAGAAGCAAGACTTTGGGGTGTTAGCTGAGCCTTCATTACTAGCAGCTGCAATGGATTAATCTTAGACAGGGAACTACAGTATTTAGTTAAAGATGGAAAGGAATAGTGGCTTAGCACCTCTTTCAGAAAAGGTGAAGTTAAATGCAAAAGCAGAGTGTCTTCTCCATGAAGCAGCACTGAAAAATACTTTTGCATTCATGTGACATTGAGAAACAAATGACAAAGAATTTTCCATTAATAATTTAATTTGGGGGCCAAAGGGCCCTCAATAACATCATAAGCATATAACATGGAGACAAGTTTATCCCTGAGATAAGCAATCACTGTAGAGTTCCTACAGCATGTTTGAATTTGACTCTATGGAATGCAAAATTTAAAAAAAAACATAAATAACTGATAGGGACAGCTGCCAACCCACCTCAGACCATCATGATTTTATGCTGAACACTAGAAGTGCAAAAATGAAGCTGTGGAAAGTAGCATATTTCCAGGAGGTTCTGAGCATCTCCATCTCCCATGTCTATAAAAGATGACACAGAAACAACACAGTCATCATCTGGCAGGATCATTAGAGCATTAAAATTCAGCCCTGATGTCTAGAACAATACATACAAATATGCGATTTCTGAGGAAAATTTGGGCATCCGAGTTGAAGATCCAGATTCCTTTTGTGGTACATTCTTATTACTGGAAACAAGGATTTTTATCAGAAAGTATGTGGAGTTGAGGTGATGTACAAATCTTCTAGGGAGTTATGAAGAGAGGCTAATAATCCAAAATCATATTTCCTATAGAACTAACCTGTGCACACAGAGCCTCCAGTTAAGCATTAAGATGTAACCCTCATTCACATTCAGCAAAACCCTCTGACTCATAGGAGCTTTGTTCCTTGAGGGCTGGACAACTGGATTACTCTTTATTTTTAAAGATGGATGGTGGTGATGCTGCTGCTCATCTTTTATAGCAGTGGTTAAAGCACTCACCCAGAAACTGGTGAGCTGACTACGGTTCAGTGACCTCCTCAGTGTGAGGGGGTTCAAATCTACAGCTCCAGCCTAGGCTCTGACAACCAAGTTAAGCCACAATTGCTGGAGATTTGGGGAATGAGGGCAAAGAAGGGAAAAGAGGGGGGCAGCGTGCTTCCTGCTGAAGCTGCATGACTGTTCAGCAAAGAATGCAAGAATTTTTGGGTCAGAAAGAAAGAGAAATGGAAAAAAAAAAGAGCTTTAGACTAAACATGAAGGCTTCCTCTGGGAAGAAAAAAAAGTCATCCTCTTCAATGTTTTTATTGTTGTTAATTAATTTAGTTTTAAACAAGATTTTACAGTGACATTTCCAAATTTGTGAGATGGAAACACTTTTATACAATCATAAAATTTAATGAAAATTTCCATTTGCAGTAAACACATGATGAGAGGCAGTGGTGGGATGCAGAGCCACATGCCACTCTGTGTCACACTGCCCAACACAGTCACCCCAAGAGCTGCCTTAAGTGCCTGGGGAGTGAGTGTTTGTGACATGTGGGGAAGTGGCCATGGGCTACAGTCCCTACTAGGTTCTCTGCTCTCTTCCTGCCAGCTGAAGGATACTGGGGAAACAGGATGCCCCAAGACTGGGGGCATGTAACTACACCAGTACCAAGTGCTGGCCCTGATTACTGAGATTCATCACTAAAGGGGGTGTAGTAGTAGCTGGTACAATAGAAATCCAGCATTGGAGCATGGACAAAGGGAATGAAATTGTAGGTGGAGCACTAAAATCAGCAGCGTGCTGAAGGCAGTGTTTGCTGGGAAGAGGAGCTGGACTCCTTGGAGTCTCTCACACGCTGCTGCCTCCGCAAGCTTGGCAGCGGACAGCAACGGGGGAAGAAGTGTAAATGAGAGGAAATCTGAAACAGACCAATTAAAGGATTGTCTACTTTCTTAAAGCAGCCTAAAGCCTAGTGAGACTGGTGTCTTGTACACTTTTCAGTGCATTAAAACACTGTTTTGTTTTGCTTCCAGATTCATTCACAAGCCAGGTCACAACCATCACTGCCTTCCTAATTTCTCACTATTATTCAGTCAGGCACTTCAGTTAGTCACTATGTGGGGCAAAACATTTAGTGAGGTCACAGGTTTACTGATTTTCTTTTTAATTCCATCTCTATTTTATTTAATCCTCAAAAGTTTGGAGATCAGGAGCTATGCAAAGAATTGTCTCTTTGTGAAAAGCTTACTTTGGTTGGCTGTCAGTGAATTTGTAGCCACAGCAAAGGCTCTGATACACCAGGGAGAAAATCATGCTTTTACCTAATCTAACCAAACCAACCTTGGTCAGATTGATTCAGTTTCCAGCCTTGGCTCTGACCTCACCCTTACCCTCAATCCTGCCTCACTTTCACACTGAGTATTTTATACAGCTTCTATTTTCTCCCTGCATTGCTTCTACCAGCCCCCCGCTGCCCCCCCCCCACCACCCCCCCCAATTTCTATGTTCTACTCATCAACCATTGCTTTAGAATCTTCAGGCTGGATGGGCAGGCATGCGGTGCTGGCAGGTGGTGTAGCTGTTAGGCAGCCTTGTGTATCACAAGAGATCTAATGCTATCAAATTTCTTTTCCCCCAAAGACTAAAGAGAGCAAGCCTTTGTAAGCATGCAGGAGGGGGATGAAAACACTTTGTCTCCTGAGCAGCCAGCCTTTGTCATTTTACAAATGAAATCACTTTGGAAATTTAGAGAATTAATATCATAATGAAGACGGGAGTACCCATTAGGGTGGTCTAATGTTGCTCTGGAGATATATGATGGATGTCCAGTTGCTGTAAGCCCTTATTTGCAGAGAGTCACCTCTGTAGTTGCCATTATTAGGAAGATGTCTGAAGCAGAGGATCAGACACAACCATTGCAAGATGAGATAGTGTTTGACTGGTTTCCAGGGAACCGAAGGATACAGCCTTAGTTGTACCTGTCACTATGGCTCCCAGCTTTTTTCCCCCTTAATGTCTTTTTTAGCTGTAGGAAGTTTCTCTTTAAAGATTCACTGCTTCTCTAATAGCACGAAAAAGCAGGAATAGGAACATAAAAAAATGCTACCTGGATTGCAAAAAAGCTTCCACTTATTGCAAAACAATTGGTATAGTTCATCATCAAAGGACTGCAATATACTGCACTAGCCAGCTTTTGCAAATAAAGATAACCAGAGGATCTAACCTGTAGTGTATTACTTGTAGTAACTGGAAATATTCACCTGCTGTGTCCACTTCTGGAGATACCTAAAGCACTGTCAGAGCAGTGATGCCATGATTGCCATTCCTGGAAATACAGCCTCAAGAAAGTAGTACTTCCTGGAATTATCTTAATGGGCAATTGAATCATCATTTCTAGCACTCCAGCATCTTTCCCAGAAGGACAGTTTTCCACAGGCAATGATTCCAGTTAGAAACAAATGTGAATTTCCAAACTTCAGTTCTTTTCCCTTTCTGACTGGTTTTCAGAGAACAGAAGCTTTAAGCAGATGTTAAAATTAGGGAGAAAGGCACCTAGGACATGAGGCTGGAAGGTGTCCAGTATAGTGATTTACCTGCACTTCATTTTATAGTAGCTCTTCTACCCAGGTCATTTATTTTCTTCCAATTATCTGTGTTCCTTTAATAATTCTCTACTGGTCACTAACACTGCTGCTTTGTTGTGTTATTTCCAGGGAAGCTCGGGTGCTGGTGTAAGTTGTCATAGCTGCAATGTCTTCCATGAGGATTTACACCAGTGAAGTGCCTGTGTTTTAAGAAAATCAGGTTAAATTCAGTAATGTCTAGATTCTTTTTTTTTCAGCTGTGGAGGTATGCAAGGCAGCATGTTGTTACTAACCTTTTCAAATAAATGTGACATGACGAGTCCACACTTTGCTCTATATATAATCAGTACTGATTTTGGGGAATAATCAGTAGTAAATAAATTGAGTGCTGTTGAAATACCCTTTGCGTGTGTTCTCATGAATTACTCATGAAACAGGGGTTGCAAATTTGTGCTTCTGATACCCAGTATTGGATATGTACTGCTTTTTTTTTTTTTTTTTTTTTTGCAATATATGGAGATAGAAGGTGTTCGGATTTTTTTTTTAATATATGTTGGGTTGTTTTGTTTTGGGATTTAGGGTTTTCTACAAAATTCTATTTGTTTCCCCTAAATCTTCAGTTCAGTGGCCAAATTCACCTTGGTAGGAGCAAATGCAACTCTATCAATAGCACTGGAATTTTCTCTGCATATGTCAGCGATGAATTTGTCCCCATATTTATTGGAAATACATGAGCTGCTGTGATATGATGTGGTAAATCATGCTGAGAGCAAATCAAACAGACAGGCTGTGGCTGCATCACTATTTCATACAACTCAGGTCATAATGGACAGGACAATGCTGTAGTGTGAAATTCAGTGCTAAGGAAAGTACATTCTTTCTAACCTTTTATGAAAATACTCCTCATCCATTAAAGGACCATTTAGGCAATGTGACCACTGCTGGAACCAGTGCAGGACAATTTAGAAGGCAAAGAGAAAAACACCATTGCCCAAGAGGAGAACAAGTTGCCTGTAGATATTCCCACGCTTTTGCTATTCCAAAATTCCCATCAACTGTTGCATACAGCTTCCAGAAATAAAGCTATTCAGTCTTACTACAGTAAATGAAAGCAATGCAACATGCCAGTCTTCAAGCCCAGCAAACTATAAATGTAATATCAGACGGGGAAGAGCTAATGAAAACAATCACATTAAACATAGCTCTTCAGTGCTTGGTGCTCAATAAGTGAGCAGCAGGCTTTCTCTGTCTAGCTTACAGAAAACAGGAGGTAGCAGTTTGCAAGGAGCAGCGTTTTAATGTGATTGGACTATAACAGACAATCTATTTACAGCATGCTCTGGGGAGCTTATAAACAAATGTTGAGTAATTTCAGCCAGCAGTAATTACCCTTGCAGCTGACAAGGATAGCATGATACTTTCTCCTTCACCTTCAGCCCAGTCCAGAAGGCACTGTACACAATGGCACTTCTAATTATTTCTGCATTTCTATGGCTAAAGACCAAAGTGTGTTATTAGAGAACATTTTAGAAGCTTTTTAAAAGCTTGTTTATTGGGACAATTAAAAGTCATCACTATGACAGCAAATAAAAGGTTCCATTCCCAGGCATGCAGTTGCAGCTGGGGGTCTGCCTGCTTACCTTGTAAGCCTTGTCTACATGAGGCAAAATTTACAGCCACCCCTCACTGCTGCTACCAGTTCAATGGCATCGATGCTGCCAAGGTGGGCAACCTTCAAGGGTGCAGAGAATGGGGCTTTGTAAATATTATATTATCTAACACTGGTTAGAGAACATTGAATAAACACGGTACATAAAATGCTGTCCACTCACCTGTGCTCGAGCTCCCAACACAGTCAAACATAGTGGGGGTGAAGCCCTTGTAGCTGTAAGAAGATATTTTTGCAGAGTGCCTGTGGTGCAGTCAGAGCTTCAGACAACATGGCATTTTGTCTTCTGTTGAAAGAAAATTAAAAGCATGCTCTAAGACATCCATTAGCACTTAATTACTGATGAAATACAATGGTTTGGGGTTTTTTTCCCAGGCACTGGACACACAAATAGGGGCTGGAATTCTGGGCTGGAATCAGCTGCCACAGTGAGTCAGTAGGAAGGCAGGGGCAGAGGCAAAGAGAGACCCGAGCTATGCTGGAAGAAAGCCAGGGGACTGGGATGCTCCCCTCTGCATTCCTCCCACTGCTGGTGATAAGCCCTTTTCCCTCTCCATGGCCATGTGAAGGCAAATCTAGATCTTTTAATTTCCCCAAATCATCAGTGACCTATGCAATACTTCAAAAGCCCCATCTCCCCACTGTTACAGAACACCCCAGAGCATGCAGGCTACATTCACTGACATTTCAAATGCCCACTCTCCATGGCACAGCCGTCTGGCTCCTCAGGCACCCATGGGCACAGTCTGCCCTGCTCTGTGCCCAAGCCTGCTCCTCCAGAGCTGGCAGAAAGCCCTGGTGAGCTGCCACTGTGATAAAAGGGTGCAGAGCCTGTCCAATCCTAAAATGTAGGTGCTTTTTGATCAGTAACTTACAGAGAGATACAGCTGTGCCAACAAAGGAAGGAAGGTCTCCAGCCTCAGGGAGACCTCAGGAGGTTACACTGTCCTGAGCAGTCTCTTATTTGGCCTAAAGCACTGTTTTTTCTCCCCAGTTATGTCCTATTTACAACATGATTTTCTGTTCACATTGTGTGTTTTGCTGTGAAATACACCACAGCTATTTCCAACAAGTATATTAGAAAATGTACAAACAGCTACTCATGGCAAGTCATCATTGGAGTGATTGCTGTAGGCAGGGATAATTAACAGAATTATTGAGTCACAAGACTGTACACCACAAGAACTTCTATTTAACATCGTAATACAGTCATATAAGAGCCAAACTACCCAAAAGCAATTGGGAGAGGCAGTGAACTGTGATGTGTGCTGGTTTGCAAACACCACTGCACAGTTTGGTGTTTGCTGAGCTCCCATCCGCCTCAATAAATTCAGTTCAGGTTCCTGCTATAGGAATTGACAGCAGATATCTAATCCCCAAAAGTGGATTATTTACATTTTTTTATATGTTACATTGCATTACATCCTGTCACGTTGCATCTCATCACAAGCAGATATAATATTGCATAACATGATGTGACATGATGACAGACATCAGAAATGTTTTTTGTTGTTTTGGGTTTTTTTGAGGTTTTATACCTACTATCCAAAATATTTCAGAGTGATTTCTAGGAAGATGGAGGGGATAAGGTGAGTGCCTGGCTTACATGTTTGTCTGGCAGCTGCTGCACCATCTCTCCCAAGCATTGTTTAAAATGAGCCACCTTGTTTTGCAGCTTCATGAAACCTCAGCAATGCAATTTTACACGTATTTTGCAAATATTTTTAAAAGATTCATTAGGAGGGAAATCAGCAGAACACATGTTCAATAACAGCACAAACCGACAACAGCTGCTGCAAATTACCTTGTCTGAAAGGAACCCCCAGCAATGCATTGCAAACTTTAACAATGTACTCGAGCTGTTGATTGCTTGCGCTGCCGCTCGCCACTCGTTTCTGAGACACAGTTGGTGGAGGAACATTAATTTGTCCTTGTTCTTGAGACTGGCAGGTGTCACTTTGCCCAGTGTGGGACATGAGTGACAGATATTTTGCAGCTGATGAAATGAGAATGCAGAAATTCAAGAGTGCCTCTGGGATTTCACTGGTCATTTGTGGCCAGCGCAAGGGCAGGGCCCGCTGCCTCGCCGGCGCAGCACTGGCTGAAGCTGCTGTTGCTGCAGGCTGCCGCAGATCCACACCATTTTAAATAATATTGGTATTATGAAGCCCTTCCCACACATACACACACACACTTGAGGGTATTGTGTGTGCTTTACTTCTTTCTAGGCTGATACTGGCTGGAAGATTGTTCTAATTGCTTTTTGTTTTGGTTTGGGTTTTTTTTTTCTTCTGTCCTATGCTCAAGCCTTCTTGAAAAGGATTTTACCTGCATCTGTTATCTTTAATTCTTTGGATAACATAAATAGAATTTGCTAAAAGTGATACATAAGCTAACCTAGAGGAAAATGATTAAAAACAAGAGCAGCATTAAAAAATGCAATTAATAAAATCCTCTTGTGATACAGCGGGTAGGAAGAGAGTGGGTAGAATTATATCAATTGAAATGTTTCTTTCATCTAATTTAAAAAACAGAAAAATGTTCAAATTCCAAGCACAAATGCACAAAGCTTGGTGAAAATAAAAAAAAGATACAAGGAAATGAGCAGCGCTGCAGTGTTAAGGAATTAAGAATGAGATTTGTTGAATTTTAACACTATCCTGCAGTTCACCTTTATCTTTCCTTTAAGTCTTAGAGCATTTTCTTTGCAAGCAATATAGTGGCCGGGATTAGTAACACCATCCTCCTCCTCCTTCCCCCAAGACCCACCCCCCCCCCAAAAAAAAAAAAATTAATTATAACTAAAAGGAAAAGAAATTGTCCACTGTTGAAGCCTCTAGATATTTTCAACCTCAGTTTAAATAATGTTGGGTTTTTTTCCATTCAGCAATTTTATGTGAAAACAAAAGGGGAAGGGATTAAAATATTCTGTATTTTCTAAAATACTTTTTATACAAACAAGAGTGCATACCACAAAGAAAACAATTCTTTAAATTATTTAGCCTTTTATTTAAACTATATATTATTTTAGAGGGGGTGATTTTTGAGTTTCAGGACTCATTTTGCTAACTGTGTTAAATGTAGTGTATATAGAACAGTGTATTCCATAGAACCACTAACAGCATTTTCAATTGTGCTAAAACCATATTAACATATTTGCCTCTTTAATGATTAACTGTCTTTGAATATTAAGAGATTTCTAAAACATCTTATTCACACGGAGGAGACTGCAAAAGCCCGGGTTTTTTCTCTATTTTATAAGTGAGGCTTCGTTTGATATGCATTCTGATTTTAAAAGAACCATAATATTTTAATCGATCTCTCTGTAAAGATCATGATTATTATAAATGAGATACAGTCATGCACATCAAGCCTGACTGGTAGATAGGAGGTCATGAGTCAGGAATTATATGAAGAGGGGAAGCAAAAACTAGAAAATTTTCCAACATGATTGTTTAAAGGAACAATTACGTACATTGGTACATGAATTCAAGACTTCAGTTACATGCAGAGTTATTAGCCTTCATTTTCTATTAATTTCCTTTAAACTAACCTTGAAAAAGTATCATTTGCAAAAAAATAAAATTAAATCCATACATTTATTATGACAAACATGTAATTTCATAGTGAGCTCTTCACATTTATGAAACAGCTGGCATTAAAAATCATGGCAGAGAAATATATCTGATGAGAACATTGATACAAACCTAGGCTGTAAAAACACTGGTTAATGTCATTTGACAAATGTCATTTTATTGGAGATAATTACTTATGTTAAATAATTTGAAACACACATAAAGATATCATCTGATATGATGCAACATAGCCCTTTAAATATAATTTCATTATCAGAACTGGAAAAATTCTTTTGAATAGATTTATTTTTTCTACCAAACATCTAGTCTCCCTAAAACAGTACTGTTTTGTTTATACCTATGTGCAAACACACACAGACACACAATCAAATACATCTGTACATTTTTCACTTGATATTTCCACCCCCTACTTACAAGTGCAAAGATATACTGTTATCCTTTGGAAAACAAATATTTTTTTTCTAGGTGACATGCTTCTTTAATTAAACTGTATTATTTATAATGATCAAATATAATTAGCAGTAACAAGTATTTAATGAAAACAAACTGCTTTCCTTTCAAATCTTTCCAACCCATTGTACTTTAAGGCCATAGCTTCCCTCAGAAGATCACTGTATCACAACAACTAAAAACAAGTATATGATTAAAAGATTGTCAGGTGCTGCTTCATTTCAGACAGACAGAAATAGGGAAGGTAAACACTGGAGATCCCAATTCATATCGTGAATTCATGTCATGTACTAATCCTATCATTTAAGGTATCACTTCCAATGAAACAATACTGTTAGTGGTTCAATGTGCTTTAGAGGTGTCTTTTAACTACCCCATTTGGTATTGTTATGCACTAAGACATTACCTGAGTATCTTTGATTATTACTGAGAGAGATGAGAGGAATGTGCTCTTTCACTGGACTCATTGACAGCGAGGTGCTATAACAACTCTCCTGTAATTAATTGTGAGTGAAAGGGGGTTTGGTTTTTGCAGCCTCGTAAAACTTTTCCCACATGGCTGAACCCATGGTCAGGAGACGTTAGGCAACATTAACTGCCTGCACATTTCTGCAAGGCTCTGGAGGAAGCGGCTCGGCACTGGGGCTCCAATTCTGAAAACCCCGGGACACAAGACATCAGCGTCTACCTTTCATCTTAGCTGAGATTTGGAGAGGGTTCAGACCACAGAGGCTCCTTAATTCTCACTAATTCATTTGCTTTCCTGATTCACTTGGCTTGGGATAACCTGCGAATGATAATGAACCTGTAAGGGGAGCGCTTAGTCCCTTGCCTTTGAATGTGCTCGGCATGGATTGAGGGCTTTCTGTGAATCTTGCAAGAGGAAAAGAATCTTATTAGCACTGATTGCCAGTCATGAGGTTGCCTCTAAAAATTGCTCTTGTATTTTTAACTCTTGCTTGCTTATACCAACCCCAGCTAAGGAGAGAGATGTGTTGTTTACACATTGAACACAACATTGTTCTCAACATTTACTCATTTCTCTTTGCAATTTGATCTAATCATAACACATTTGCTTTATGTATGTCATTACTATACCACTATGAACACTTCATCATTTTTCCCATGATTATTCTACAAGTTCATAACTGGCCAAGTCCTCATCTCTTCACCCCCAGCTAAACACCCTCTTTGCATAAATGCATGCTCTCTAGAATAAAGGGTCTAATTTCCTTTTCTTATTAACCATTTCAGCAGAGCACAGCTGTACTGCTCTATGTGTTACTAAGGGATTTCTAGTAGAGTTGTTGTTGTTGCCTCATGTTGGTTCTTTTCTTTTAATAAACATATTGTGGATCTCAATACAAAAAAAAAATCAAACTCTGGTGAGATTATCTGAAAATAAACTTGGAAATAATGGCTTATTTTTGCTTCTCTTTTATAAATAAACATTCATACTAAGATTTTTTTTTCCTTTCATTTATGTGAATTTAGGTGACTGTACAGAAGAATGAAACCCAATCTGTGTCAGAGTGATTCAGGTTAGACAATCAAATTCCTTCTCAGGTCAGCAACTGCTAATGACTGAGGATTTGGGGTCCAGTTTCACATAGGTCCTTGTTATTACTAGAACCAAATTCTAACTCCTTCCCCAGTCCTGGGAGACCCCAGTATTAAGCAGCAAGTTCTACTCTCTTCACATCCTTAAAGGTATAGGTTGCTTTATTATCCAACCCTACCCAGGAAGATTTACAAATGGGCAACCCATCCTTTCTGCAAAAATGTGGTGCTTTTCTGTTGTTTATAGCTGTTTAATATGACCTATGTGCAGTTCTAGAAAACCAGCGCTTCAGCTTTGGCATTTAGTAACAAGAGAGCCTTATACATCTTCCAGGTCTGGGACACCTACCCACCAGCCAGAAATGAATGCTGCTGTGCTGAGACAAAGATAAAATCCTTTTGTGATGATTTATTTACCTCTTGTCTAGGTGGGAGCAGTATAGTGTTTGACTAAATAAAGACAATTACTTCCAGTTTCAGCTAATGAAATAATCTCCTAAAATCCTCTTGAAATATGATTTTTATGCTTTTCTGCTCTGATTTGCTGTTACCTCAAAAAATCTCAAAGTGACAAAACATTACACCCACTCTTTTTCAACAGAATTTACCAAAAAGGATAATTATGTGAGACTGCTAGAATTCAAATTTGAACTGAAAGTTCTTGTGTGGAAATACAGATTTCTATTATGTTGATAGGCTCAGCTCTTCCTCAAAGGGCATGAACAAGAGTTGATCAGCCAATGGAATTCATGTTACATGGGAATTCTGAAAGTTTGACATTTGCTTGTTGAATCATAAAACATTTCTGCAGGACAGTTACCAAAAAAATCCCAACTTGCTTTGGAAATGTCACACAAAAATATCTACTTTTTGCATCAAAATGTCAAAACAAAACAATGATTTAGGCTTCTATGTTTCAAAATGTCAACTTGGTGCTTTTATCAGTATTTTGGCTGTCTATGACATGTAAATTTTTCTCAGAATTTATTTTAGAAAATTTTATTGAATTTTACTTTTCTACAGTATATCACAACTTTTTGTTGGAATATTAAAATAATTTTTTGTAAAAAGTTCCTCACAGATAGGCTTTTTTGTGTATACACTTTATAAATATATAAAATAAAGCATATTTCACTAAAATTATTTAAAAACCCAAACACTATGTATTCACTAGAAGTGTAGCCAACACCACAAAAAAGAATCCCCAACCCAATCCTGTACTCTCACCAAAATATCCCACTCCCTTTTTTGTTAGTAGTTCAACCTAGCTAAATAATGACATTTCCTGTCTGAACAACATGTCTCAAAACTCATACTCACCTTAAGAAGAGAAGGTCCTTAAGAAGAGTCCTACCATGAGTTGGAAGAGACCAAACAAGGATTATCAAAGCCCTGCTCCTGGTTCTGCCCGGGACAACTCCAGGAATCCCCCACGTGCCTGAGGGAGCTGTTAAAGCCTGGCTGCACCTCTCACAGGGCACCTCTGCAGGCTCTGGGAAACACAGGAGCATTCCTGCCTCTCACCAGTGTCTCCCTGTCCAGCATTTTGTTGATTTATCCGGCTGGGTATTTTTTCCCCACCACTGGAGCTCTCTGTTTATTAAGCCTTCTCTGCTAGGATAATCTTCATTTATAGCCCTCCAGGTTAATTTTAAGCCCCTGCAGAACCCTGGAAATTTTGGAACAGATTTGGCTGGGTCCTACTCCTCTATTAATCAGCAATTTCTGCATTTTCCCCACCACTAACTTTCACTCATAGCACTTTCAAAAATTTTGCAGAATGTTGAGCAGTTTTACAGCAATAAAACACAACTCTTAACTAATCTATTATCCCTCCATGTCTGAAAATGTGAGTGAAATTGGAAAGTGGAACTCACGGGCATTTTTCAGCTCAACTTGCAAATGTGCTGCAGAAGAAATTATTTTCTCCTCTTACACTCTAGTCAAAAAGCATCATTTGGCAAGTTACACTCATTTACATACATTTTCTATTAAACTTTTCTATCATAAAATATTGCCTTTATGATCCAGACACATAATTTATTATGCAATGCACCACCACCATCATCACAGTGAATTGCATTTTACGTGTTTATACTAACAGGGAAGTTGATCAGCTTCAGCCTCCTTTTCATTATATGCATCATTCATCCTCCACCACCAAGATCTCTGGGTTCTGTAGCATATCCATCATTATCTAACTGCCAACTGTTTTCAGAGGTTCCACTGCTTTAAGCCCATTATTTCTTTAGATTGGTGAATCTACAGAGGATCTTTCCAAAACATACAGCAGTCAGCATGGCACATGTGTACAAATGAATGGTGGGGGCTTGTCCATCACAGTCTCTTTGTACCTCTTTTTTGCTCCAGAACTGCAGCATGTAATGAGCAGAAAATGCATACTTACATATCTAAAAAGAATAAAAATTTAAATGGCCTTAAAAATAATAACAAAATAGCCTTTTGTGGAAAGGCTGCTGTGAAAAAATCTAGTATACAGATTGCCCAGTAGTTTGGGCTTACCATCTCCTTATAATGCAGACTAAAGCACATAGACAAAGAGCTCTGCTAAGATAAGGAATTTCTTTCCTGTCCCCATTTACCTTGCTGCATTTAATTTAATCAATAGCTGAATGGGGAAGAGGAGGAGAATTTGATGGTTCAAGAGACTGATAATAGGATATCGAACCTTTCATCTCAGTATCATTGATTCAACATAGGAATTGACACACTGGATCAGAGCAGTGGTCCATCTCCTCTGAGATGCTCTCTGACAGGGGCCTGTACCAGGTGTGTTTCAGGGGGAGGTGTCAGAAACCCTGCAGTAAGCATTTATGAAATAACCTGCCCACAGGAAAGGTTTCTTCTTAACTCTCTTTATAATTTGGCTAATGTTCACCCTCAGGGTAGTCTGTAACTCAAAAAGACTTTTAGATCTTGTGGACTGCAGCATAGGTGATATATTATTTAAATGCATATCCAACTGAAGTCTGCATTCAGCTGAAGTTTTGGCCATCAAGTTGCACTGAGCTCCAGAGAAAATTAATAATTACTTAATAATTTCAACAACTAATAACTTCATTGCACTTCTTCTTAACTTGTTGTCTTATTAAATAAACAACCTCTTCTATATACTGTGTACCCGTTGTTATTATTAGTGACCCATACAGTTCATCTTCCCTCTCATTTAAAAAAAAAATTAAACTTTTTAATTTTTCTTGAAATGAAGGGCTTTTCATGCTTCTAATCAATTACACTGCTCATCTCTATACTTCATCTATTTATAATACATTTTCTTCAAGGCAGGATAACCACAACTGAATATAGTACTCCAGGTCAGGGCATACCTCTGATTTATTTAATGACATTATAAGATTTTGGGCATTATTTCTCTCCCAACCCTCTTGTATCCTAACAGTTTGCTTGCTTCTTTGACCCTTACTCTATACAGAGCAGAGACTTTCATTGAACCATCCAGTAGAAGGCACGGGTCTCCCCTTGAGTGACAATAATGATGTATTTGGATGGCTTAAATTATTCCTTCTTATGTTACATTTGTCAACACTGAACTATTATCTTCACTATTCAGCTAAATTTGTTAAATTTTGCCAGTTTTCTTACTCTTTTTTTTTTATCTTGAATTTTCTGAAATATTTGAGTTCTCTTTACTGTCTTTTGTTTTTTTTTTTTGGAGCTTACAAGTATCACAGGCATTTTCCTTAACTAAAGTACAGGAAAAGTAAACCAATTTCTGCTATGAAATCTGAAAATCCACCCACATGAATATACATGCATACATTAACCCCCCAAAGGTTCACAATGTTTTTCCTTTTTATTATTCTCCTTTACCTAAACAGCTTCTAGTCCCTTCTTATGTCTTTCTCTCATGGCTATATCCTGGCATTATTTTCCAAGGAGATTTTTTTCCCAGAAATTTAGTTAAAATACATTTGTTTTGGTTGACTTAACACATTCTGGTAGATTAGGAAAAAAATGGGCTTTCTTTATGTGTCTATGTCACTTTCTGTCACACTGTTATGTCACTATTATATAACCGGAAAATTACGATATTATCATTCTGGTCCTAATTTTAGGTTAGAAAGAGACATACTGAATTGGCTTTTCTAGAAACATTCCTGAAGCAAACAAAATCAAATTCTGCATTTGCAATTTCATCAACAATGGCTGTGTTTAATGGGATATCATCTCAAATAGTTTTTTCTTAAATACTGCTCCAAGTCTTGTATGTTTTAACAATCAGTACAATTATGAAGGCAGTTGTCCTTGCTGGCCTAAGTAAAGTAAGTTAGTCATCTTGATTCAGGTCTTAATAAAATGCAAGCCAAAACTCAAAGAGATTACCTTGTTGCTAGCCTGGGCAAATATATTCTGCCCAAGCAAATATTCTGCACAACCAAATAAACAACTCTTTCACTGAAGGGGGTATCTGGTCCTTTGATATTAGAACTAAGGAGTTTTTACCTCATAGTAAACAAAATATTTTGCCATTTTTCTTCTGAGTGCTTTCCTATGTGAGGAGGCAGAAGTGCTGAGTCCTCCAGTCCTCCTTTTAAATATTCTTAGCAAGAAGCATAATAGTGTGACACTAAGTATGTTAAATAGACTGCAGGTGGAGAGCTTTTTAATGTCACTCTGTGTCTAATACTATCTAAAATGCTTTGTGTTTGTTTCTTTTGTAAAACAAAACTCTGTAATCCAGGACCTACCATGAATGTGCTGTTCTGGCTCTGTGGACCCAA
The DNA here is from genome assembly GCF_037042795.1 of Molothrus aeneus. Lineage (NCBI taxonomy): Eukaryota > Metazoa > Chordata > Aves > Passeriformes > Icteridae > Molothrus > Molothrus aeneus. The sequence goes on along the minus strand of NC_089652.1, from coordinate 21,408,972 downwards.
AGGCCACTTGGAGACAGCAGCTTCAGGCGAGCACCAGTCCCTGCCTTCATTCTCTCTAGAATGGTGCATTCAGACCAAACCCATCAGCTGGAAGAAAAACAAAACAGCTTAGTTACACTCCAGATTTGCATCACTTCAAAGATATTGAGGATAAAGGGAGTGTCTGTGTCTCCACCCTTCACCCAGCTGAGGGGAGATGAAGAGACAAAACCTGGGATAATCCATGAGAGCATGTGCCCGCTCTCCTGGCACCAAGGCTTTGCAGTGCACACAGGTACCAGGCTGGGAGCTGTGGGTGCCAGGCATTTCTGCTTTACCTCTGCACACACAGCCCTCATAGGCACAGTTGGCAGGATGGAAGATTTAGCCCATAGCAAGGGAAGTGTACATCATTCTCAACATTACTCATGCCAGAAGTGTTTTCAGGTTAATTTGTAAAAAAAATGTGACCCAAAAACCTGAGTTTCAAATGAGACAGTTATTTTAAGGCTTGGTTTACTAAACCTAATTTATTATGTGAGATAACAGACTTCTGCAATCCACTGCATGGCTTCATGGCTGAAGTTAGTAATTCATGTGAATAATGCTGCTAAAAAAGAGATGCTATGTGGTCAGTCCATGGCAGTCAGTCATGGTGCCTAGACAGCAGCTATCTTGACTGTTTTTCCTGCAGCACAGAATAGCTGAGAGGACTAGTTATCTCAGCTGCAAATATCTGAGTTACAGGAGCACAGCTGGAACATCACAGCTCCCTACCCCTGCACAGCCTATCCTATAGCTAGAGCAGCATGCCACTATTGAGGGCTAAAGATGAAAAAGTTTTTTAACTTGCTACTGTCATGCTTACAATAAAGCGTACTCTCATCTTTAGCATTTCGAAGTCTTTTGTTGTTTAAAGCACAAATGTAGCATTCCTGGATGCCACCCTTGGTAGATAAAAGCAAACAACATTTTCATAAACAAGGTAAAGTGCTGCAATTACACAGAATGCAATGAGAGTGCCATAGCTGAGGCCAGCTAAAGTGCACCCTTGAATTGTTGGGCACTCCAGAAAATACTTAATTCCAATTGAGTAAAGTAGAAGATTGGAAGGAAAAAAATTATTTCTTTAAGCAAAGAGCAGTAGAGTTTTCTCATGCATTAGGGCAGAAAATGATACTCTGTGGGAGTCAGAAGGTAATTTTTCTCCTTCAGATAAGATGTTGCACAACTGGCCAAGCATAACTCTGAATGATTTACCTACAGTGCATAAAGTATAAGATATTGCATTTAAGTCAAAAGCACTGGTCAGCTCTTCCTGTATGGCAGCTTCTCTGTCTCCTGCCTTGACAACTTACATTAATGTGGGTAAAAGGTAGTTAGCTTTTTTGGAAGTACACTGAAAAATCAGCATTAAAAACACTTTCAAACATAGTCTGATATCCTAGTCCAAATAAGTGCTAGGATACTAGGATGAATGCATGAAGACTTTAGGAAGGGGTACGAATACTGTGTTTGCATTTCAGCTTCAGTAAACATCAGGCACAGCTACAAAGGGAAAGAGTGAACTGCTTCAATAGTAATTATTTACAGAAGAAAATAGTTCACAAATGGAGCAAAAAAAGTAAGCAACTTACTTTTGTACTCTGTCCCTCGAGGGAATGCATTGTATCTGTATCTCAGAACATGCAACTCCTGCAATTAGTGGCCTAGAGTAAGAAATACAAAATTAGATAAGGAAATGTAAACAGAGAAAGATAGATTTGGCAGTGTATGGGGTCCAGTAAATATCTAGCTCTTCTAGTACTTTATCAAGGATATTTATAAGTGCAGAGAGAAGAGTCAGAGGGTAAAAATATTTCAGGAACCTTTCCCAAAGCTGAATATTGGCAATGGCTGCATTGTGGCACCATCTAAAAAAAAAAAAAAAAAAAGCTGAAAAAGCTGAGAAGGCTTTCCTGCAAAATCTTGTAAATCTCTGGCTAAAGAAATCACCTTACCCAACCTGTGGAGGGTCTGCCAATAGCATCTTCATTATAAACATAGGCAAGTGCACGCCTGTCAAACTCACAGTCAGGGCTGTCTGCAGCACTTGGAGGAAAGAGTCCCTGCAGCACAGGGTGTCTGATGAGAAACTCAGCAGCATCCTGGACCTCGTGGACAGAGCCTGCTGGCACTGCTGCCCCACGGTACCCCGGGCAGATGGAGACACCAAGCTGGAGGTGGCAGCAGGAGCAGGGATGCTGCAGGGAAGGTGGCTTCTCAATAACATTTCTGCTTCAAGCAACTTGTTGTCAGCAGTCAAAGTTTCAGGTTCAGGGAGCTGTGGCCTCCTGAAAACAGCTGCAGGACTGATGCAACTGTTAGTTTATTTGGCAAGCTCTAATATATGGATAAGGTATTCCTTGATAAGGAATTCTGGCTTTCTGCATGCACAGCAGAATGGCTGGTTTAGTGGATTTTCACTAATTTCCACTGCTTCAGCACAATATAAGGATCCTGGAAAAATCTATCAGACAATAAGCAGCCTCCTCCTCTCCATTTTAAAAGCCTCTCATTTCTGATGTGTTAATAGTTTTCATTCCAAACATTTGCTAGTATTTAAACATCTGAAGAAATCACAGTAATTTCTCCTATTTCATTTGTAGCTGGACATGAAAAATGGATTGGATATTCTCAAGACTGAGCAGCACAGAAGACAAGGACTTTTTGGCACATTCACTGACAGTAAATCTTTGTGTTTTATCCTTCCAGGTAGAGAAGTATTTGCACCTTTTTTCACACTTTTAATCAAATTGCAGACGTCTCAGCTGACAGAAACTCCTCCTTTCATGAGCCTCTTTCAACAGAGGTACAGCTTAAAGATGATATAACCTCTTAATAACCTTAATCAGGCTATTTTTCATTATGTTTTAATTCATTATAATCCTAATAAGTCTGTGGAAATCTAGAATTAAAATTTGTTTCTTTAATGACTTATCTTTAAAACATTAGCTACACATGGAATTAAAATATTATTTACCAAGAAAGAAACAGATGCATTGGTAAGACAAAACATTACTCTGTTGGATCTAGAGGTTTTATTTAGGGAGAACAAAACAAAATCCATAAGGAGCTGCCCTTTCTCCTCAGCCTAAGCCCAGAAGGTAATACTGATTTGTTACTAACCCTTCAAGTCACTATTTCATAGCTACTCCAACATCTTTTGGCAGCACATGAGATGTCCTGCTGCGTACAATTAACCAGTGTGCTGCTCGGGCAAGTGGTACTACAGCTCCCAGTGTGTGCACCATGGTCTCTTTGTTCTTTGTTAAACTACTGATCAATGAGGTCTCAATGCAAACACAGGGGCAGTTCTTCCATATGCTTTGGGTCAAATGCTGGCTATAGAAGCCTACAATAAAAAAAAAAAAACAACTTTCTGCACCTAGCCCATAAAACCCAAAATACCCCAAAGAAAAGGGTCTCGAAGAGTTCCCAAAAGTGAGAACATTTTTGTGCATCTTAAGCTACAGTCTGTTTCACTTGGGTTTCCTACTGAAGAAAAATAATTATGACACAAAACACAAAAACTACCTTTAGTTCCCTAGGGAGGAGGTACGCCTGGAGCTGTGGGAGCAATGGAAGTTTTGGTTACCAGCATAACTTGTGGTCCAAAGTTGAGGCAAGCAGATCTTTGCATTGCAAGCAGTATCTGCAGCAGATTTCTGGCCTCCTCACTGGCACCTCACACTGATTAGTTTACGACCATCAGTCACTACCAAACAACAGGGCCCAGATACAAAAGGGACTTTGAGAGAAGTTTTGAGATATGGATTATCAGGTAGCACTAGATGCTGTTCAGGAAATGTGTTCAGCATTATTTATCTGTCCTGGATTTAGTTCAGTGTAAGATTATTGACTTTTTAAATGTAGAGGAATTTTTAGTGGGATTTTATTAGTTACCAGCCTACAGATCCAAAAGACTAATACTACATTGTACTGGTATTGTAGCCACAGCAGCACTCCAAGTGAGTAGACAAAGCTCAAGCCTCAAAAATGCACTCTGCCAAGTTTTTATACTCCAGATACCATTTAACCAGTGTCATATGACTCAGAGATAGTTCAAATATTCAATAATTTTCCCAATAAACTCCAAAATGGATCACACTTCAGGAGACAAAGGGCCAAAAAGGAAAGTGAAAGGATGAAGCATAGAGCAGGAGAAAGACAGGATGATTTTACAGTCAGATTCTATACATTTAGACTGAAAAATTATGTACATTTAATACTCTATTTGTGCCACCCTCATCTGAAGTACTGGATATTGTCAGAGACAGGAAATTGAGCCAGATGAACCCTAATCTAATATGGTTTCTCCTGTAATCCTATTTCCATGGAGATCTGATATTTTACTGAAGGCAGCAGAACTAACAGATTCTGTTATTTGATAATTGTGAATCTGTTTTTGAGGATCTAACCACAATAAATTGTCTACTTTCACTTCCAGATAACAAATTCTGCCTAGGGATCTTTTGAGTCAATGTGAGACACACGTACAGGGCAGGCCTTCAGGCTGATGGCCTGTTACTCCCTACAAGTAAGTCTGGTTTGTGCATTTCTGTTTATCCCGCTGAAAGTGAGTGAATAGAATTTTGAGGACTCGTAACTTATAAATTCGTTACTGTCTGTGTTTAAAATAATGCATTTTAATATCACACTGGTAGTTGAGTTCTTTTTCTAAATTCCTACTGTTTTCAGAAACATGATACAGACCAACTGAAAGTAAAGAGTTTGGAAGAAAAAAAACCCCAGAAATCTTCGTGGACATTTACTCGCAACACAATGATCTACTGTTGTTATAAAAATTAAAAAAAAAAAAGAGTTTGTATGCTCAACACTGCTTTAAATCGTCACTGCTCCTGTTTCAGAAAACCAGGGTTCTGCTGCATCTGCCACGAAGGAGGGCTCCTGTAACAAAGCCCAGGGCTGTGGCTCACACACAGGCAGGGCACGGCGCGGCTGCTCTGGGGAAAATGGAGCTCTGCTCTGCACTCTCCTCTGCCTCTCAGGGCTTGGGGGATGCAGTTCCCATTTGCTCATGCTCGCTCACGGAGGCTGTTATGAGGCAGTTAAAAAAATAATGAATACTGTTAAATATGTATTAGTAACTTGTTGTTAACAATAAGAGCTAATGGGAGGACATTTCCAAGCAGTTAATGATTGGCCAGAGGAGACGACTGGGGTCCTTAACACAGTCAGTCATTAAATGTGAAGCAATATCCACGCTTTCACCCACTATTGCTATTTGCATCTTCCCTTCTCTCTTTACATCTCCAGTTTTCTGCTCGCCATTGATGGGAATTTTCTTTTCTTATGTGCCTGCCGCATTCCTAGCCCTTAGTAACTAGCACAGAAAATCTCCACTCACAATAGTCTACGAGGTTTCCAATAAATTATACTTGTATTGCTGATTAAATGAAGATTATTGCTATTAAATATTAAAATGAAGACTTTATCCACATTTTAGCAATCAGAGATGAAAAAACTACAGAGATCAGTGTAATCCATTTATTGGTTTACAATGAAAAAGTCCTATAGGGAGAGTCACAATTCCCTGTGCTGTCCCTGAGTGCATTTTGCATTAAGACCTGTGATTCAGCTGAAAGATATAAAAAAATCTCACACAGTCAGACAGATCCCTCCTGGCTACACATCTGAGAAGGCTCAGGAGCATAAGGTCGACACACAGCAACTTATGCTCACAAAAGTAGCCCAGGACCACCTGTTTCAGATGTTAGTATGCAAAGATTTTCAAGGTCTGGAGGTTTTGACCAAACCACACCACTCTTGGGGGATCCGTTCTCTCTCTCCCTTCCCTTGCCTCCTTTTTTCCTCCTACTAACCATGCCCACAAATGTAGTGAAAGTTAAAGGAGAGCAAATTACTTAATGGAAGTATGTTTTAAGTAAAGCTGTTTATCTTGTTCCAGGTGTTTGATCCTGAAGTTGTTTAGCCATGAAAAGCAGTTCTTTGACACCAGAGTAATCTCTGGTGTTACTATAGACTGACTTGTCACTAATAGTTACCTCTTTTGAGTAATATCTTTTTCCTTTTTTTATCCAATTTTTCTGAGCCCTGCAGTTTAGTTCTAACTTGAAGACAGTCACGGTGCATTTTCTTAATTACATTAACTCTATTTGTATAACAAAAATGTTTTATCGCATTTCATGCAAACTCTGCTGCTTACTTTTGGACTTCTTTTTATGCTTATAAAAACGATCATTTTGAATAATGAGAACACTGCTCTTATTTTCTTTTTTAGGTTCTTTGCTATGCATTTTTAACTATGACCTAGAACTATCCTAGAATGTCTGCAAAGAGATAAATCAGTATGTTAGTTATGGATGTATTTATACTCTTCCATAACACAAGCCATTCTTATTTTTAATGTCCATTCCTTTGGAAATCCATCTCAAAAAAAGTTTGGATGGTAGACTGCAGTTTGTCAAAACTGCATAAAGAAACCAAAGGAAGCAAGTAATGGTATTCCAGGTAAACATATTTTCTTAAGAATGTAGATGAAACATGAACACAAAGAGTTTGGGAAAGAGCAATCTAGTGTTTCATTTAGTAATTTAAAAATACTTTTTTCTTTAGATAATAAAGCACTGGAAGTAGACAGAGTATTCAACTACTGATGCCTTTCACTCTTGCTTTAGTTCAGAGCAATAGTAATTACTAACACAGTAATCACTGTATTTCACAGCTTTCTGTGTTTTGAAAGATTTCCATTAAAAATTAAATTTACAAATTTGTATTATTCAAAGAGATTTAATGAAGGTTTTGACTAAAAACTGCTTCTTCATAGCCTGTATTCCTGTCGTTAACTATTGCCATTACTGATGTAAGAGGCTACTCACTTTTCCCCTAATTGGACAAAACCAAAGGCAGTAAAGAAGAAGAAAATGAAGTTGTTAAAGTCTTGTAAGGGAATCTTTAAGTCCCATTTGAAGGGGAACAATTTATAGACCAGGAGGAGCAAGGACAAGGGAGAGTGACCAGAACATTAGGACTTTTAAATACTCCTGCAGTTACTTGGCTCAGAGATTGCCCATGTCTGCTTTAGGTCATGGAATACTTTTTGGCTAGCATAACTTAAAAAGTAAATTTCCATGATGACACGAAAGAACTATTTGTGGTGATTGCATACGCAGTTTGGAAAACCTGATGGTGCGCCTGTCACTCATGGGGACAGCCAGCACTCTGCTGCTCAGGAGCCCTCACTGTCAAGTGTCCGACACATCAGTAACTTCACTCTGCCTGCTTTCATTTTGAGACTGAGTATCTCTGTTTGAGTCATATCTGTAAGGCACAGCAGAGTCAGGACTTCCTTGCGGTAGGTGCTTTTCAGAGAGATCGCTCCCCGCTGCCTCAGAGAAAGGAGCTTACGTGTGGGATGAGTGGCTACACCTCCAACTCACGGCCTCTGTCCTTCCGCTGACCCCTGGCTCTGCTGCTCCTTCTTCCCTATTCTGTTCTCGACCTCTTTTCACAATTGCCCATCTTCCTCTGCAGATGGTCTCTCTGCTGTTCTCTCACCTAATATGGGTTTTGATTTGTCACAGGGAAAAAAAAAAGACAACCAAGAGAAAGAAGGTTGGTTGTGAACTCCACATTTATGCTCCCTGAACAGAAACTCTACCTGCATGATAATCAAACAGGGAAGGGAATAAAACATGGTGATTTTGAGACCAGATTTTCTATGATTCCCTGAGAAGCCCAGAAGTCAGGAAGTCACTGTCAGCTCCCTGTTTCTGTGTTTCAGCCTTATTTTCAGCACAGGTTAGAATTTTTTGCCACCACTTTTGGCTCTTATTCGCCTTTCCTGGAGAGGGAAGCATATGGGAATGCTTGACAGAGCTTAAGATTCTGCAGTCCTGAGGTAGTGAATACTATTACAACGTCAAGCAGCCCTGAAAGTGCTCCGGCTTCCTCCCAAGGACAGCCCCAAATCTCCTTACAATGTGCCCGGGCTGTTCTCAGCAAAGCTCTGCAAGACCCCAGGTTTTCCCCCCAGAGATTCACGGGGTGTTAAAAAAGAGCAGCACTCTGTGTGGCTGAGCAGTGTTGAAGTGAGACCATCCAACGACAAACAACGTGAGCTGAAGTCGGAGGCAGGAGCAGCCCTCCCTCCCCCTCAAACCCCGCCGGTGCTTCTGTATCACTACAGATACATTATCTTATTTACAGAATTACATACTAACGATAGGGTGTGGAAATGCAAAGCTCTGTGCTTACTTGGAACCTCTCAGTTTCCTCCTTTGGTACATTTGTCTCATAATAAGAGGGATATTTTTTGTCTGTGACTAATAAACACTTTGAGCTTGAATTAATTCAAATATTTCTCTGCTATCTCACTTGGTAAAATAATGGGGATATTCCAGGCTATCTCCTATTGCCCATTAATGTTGTGTATATAAATAAGCCAGGTTATCTTTTTCTTGTGAGAAATATTTTATCTAACAGGCTCTTGTCTAGTGGTTCCAGTACTCTACCACTCTAAATTAGGACACTTTATCTTAAGGCTTCATAATCTTACGAGACTATAATTGGAAAGTTTATAAAAAAAATCCTGCTTTGTAAGCTTGGCAGCTGAGATAGAAAGAGGGAATGAGAAGGGCTACAGCAGAATTACACCATCACTGCTAGCCTGACTCCGCTTGACAGAGCCGTTTAATATTTTGACAAGACAAAATATAAAGCAGCATTTTATTCTGTAGAGACTTCACTAGACACAAGCATGGAAGTGCTTGTGATCAATAAAGTTTGCGGTGGAGAGTGATTTATTTACAGCAGGGTATTATGTAGAGAAAGAGCTGTGATATTTCCACAGGCTTTGACGGCATAATGGGCCCCTCTCAATCCTTACATGGAAGGGTTAGATTGTCATGGTTGCTCAGGCAGTATTCAAAACGTTATCTGATCAGCCTTAAAGACTTCAGAACGAGACAGATGATTAGTTACCCTAAACGATTCTCATCATGCAGAAATTGATGATTTAATATAGTCAATGACAGACGATTCCATTTGTACTAGATAAAGTGTCTGCGGTTTGTATCAATCATAATAGAGTTATTATTGAGCATAAAAGAAAAGCATGTTTAATATCATTAATTCCAGATATGTCGCTTTCTACATCTGGCATTCATCCATAGAGCAGAACCACTCCAGGCTATCATTCCTGCCTGTGTGCTGGTGACTCCAGTGTTTTTTGTAATTTCAAAATGTTTTTCAGCACCTCCAGCTAGGTGCAATAACAGTTTACAGATTACCTATGTCATCACATTTTGACAAACTTCTCAATCTGATGTGACCTTCATCTTTAGCCATCTGCTTGCCTTTGTTTCTGCCCTTTTTTTTTTTTTTTCTATAAACCTCTGCAGCTTAAAGCTGTAGTGGTTTGTTCCATATTCTTCTAGGTCAACATTTCACCTGTGTAAATCCAGAAACACAGACTGAAATGTACAGACAGTAACCTGGGTTCAAGTCTCAAAGTAGCTGACACTGGGCAAACCTCCCAGGTAGATGTTTTCATCACTTATATCAAATGCTTTTTAATTGTCAATTGTTATCAACAATCTCTGCATATACATCAGCATTCAAAAAATAACCTCTGTGCAGCCAGTACTTGTGCAGGACCTTTCTGGTTTTAAATTTCTAGAACATGTGGGGCAGAGTCTGGATGTTTCCAACACCAAATCATAAATACCTATAAGTGACTGAGCAGAAACCATGCTGAAAATGCAGCTCAGTCCACTGCCTGTGCAATTCATGCATTCAGCCATGGAACCCCAACGCATACACCAGAGAATCCAAACACCTCTGCCACTGCTGCCCAGGAGGGAGACTAACATCCCAGGAAACTGCTGCATCTATGTACAGACATTTTTTCTCCCTATTTTCTTGAATCCTAGCTAAAACATCAAAGAGGAAGGGGTTTTGTATATGTATTCACTCAGATGAACAATTGCATGGTTTTAGGTGATAAATGTTCAAAAAAACAAAATTAGAGTTATAAAAGAGTGTGAGTAAGCTTGTTTTTAAACACTGAGTCCAAGATTTTCTGTTATATTGTTCAAATAAGAAAATTAGCAAGGCGTTCTTTCATATGCCATCATAGGGGCCTCCTCAGATTTTTTTCCCTCCTTGCATGGGTGTTTTATACCAGTGGGGAGAACAGTCCAAATGAGTTGGCCAGCTGCCAGTTCAAACAGAGGGAAGTTTACTGATACTGGAAGCTTTATTGATTTTGTGTTTTATTTTGGAAGGCGGAGTAAAGAAGGCTGGTAGCATTTCGGGGGCAAAGAGTTGTCCTGCATCTCAGGCTCTGCCATCAACTAAGCATTGTAACATCTCCTATCCTGCAGAGTTCAATTTAAAGATCAAATCCACTATTTACCTCTCCTCTCTGCTGTCTCTCTTCCAATAGAAACAACAATAAAACTAAATTATCTAAGAAACTACTACTGTATATTCAAGTATTGTAACCAGGGGAGGGAAGAAATGGTAACTACTGTGTAGGTAGTGCAAATTAGTTGGTAATTCTGTGCAAAACAAGAGGCAGAAAGTTGGGCATACCCCTAAACTGACCTCAAGGCACAGATAAGGTAGTTACCAAGATCAATTAATATAAATTAATAAAGGTCTTGACCTTCCTACTTTATTTTTATGCTCTCTGCAGTTACTGATGTTTCCTTCAGTGGTGAAGCCATTTTTTCCAGGAGGGAAGAGCTTGTGTGCTAATCCCCAGTCCTCCCCATTCTGTTTCTGCAGATCATGGCCCATGAAACCAGACGGGTGAAGGGATGCTGTGTTACCACCAGAGCTCTCAGCTCCTCTGCCTGGCTCATTTTCGTGATCTGGTTTGTAGAACCACCCTGACACTGTTACTCCAGAGCAGCCAAGAAAGACAGGAGCTGCCCTGATCAGGTGAGAATAAGCAGCCAAGGGAAGTGGGCAATGTCCTAGGAAGGCATTGCTGGCAGAGGACATGCTCCAGCAGTTCCATCATCAGGAACACCACTTCTCAGGGTCTTTAGGTAAAGACCTTCAGCCTCAGCCAAGATTGTTTACACATCTAAGACAGAAGTCATCCCTAGGAAACTACCAACAGTTGCTGACCTTAACATTATTCACCCCTGTGACCCAAATTTCTGAATACAGATGAAATGGGTACAAGTTTGGTCAACCACTTGAAAAAAAAGGCAACAGGTACCAAGGATGAGACAAGGAGTAATCATTACCTAATTTTAGTTAGTGCTTTTCACATTAAAAATTCTTTCATTGTGAAAATAAGATGAAAATTTAAGTATTCAATACAGGAAGCTATAAATATAAAATATAGGTGCAGAATATAGCATATGGCTTAAAGCACTTATGATAAATCACCACAATAACTCAAGTTCACTAGACAGCTGAAACTGCCAGAGCAGAGTAACAGGTGACTGCTTCCTCAGTATCATTAAAGTTTTTAGTACAGTTATTTCTTGCTGCAAGTAAGTGTGTGCGTATGTGTGTTTGTATGTATGTATGAGTAAATTAGAAGAACTGCTACCAGTGAGCTATAAAAATAAAAAGAGCATGATTTCAGTTCTTCAGGAAAGCCTTGAAAGAAGAAAAAAAAAGTATTTTCCTCTAAATCTGCTTACTGGAAATTACCACCATCTTATAGGACACCTACCTTTGGGCTTCAATTTCTAGCACAAGACATGGGGGAAGATGGCTGGTTTGATAGGTGTCAGATGATGTTAGCATGCTCTCACATATTCTCTAGGAATCATCTCATGGCAAATCTATCCACTGTCTTTTGAAGGAAAACCAAAATTTTCCTGAAAGGAAAAAAAAATCATTCAGATTATTCTCCAGCATACAAAAACTTCCTATTGAAGCAAATTACTATTGGCAAAACTAAAAATAAATGAACTCTAAAGGAAGATTTAGGAAGAAATGGAAGAATGAGATATCCTGGATCACAGCAGTGAATATATAGGTAGAGGTTTTTAAAGATGACTGAATTACTATCTGAATAAGATTTCTAGTCTTGAGAATTAAAAGGTTCAGAAAAAGCTCTTGAAATCAAAAATATTAGAGGGTACTGACAGAGCCATATAAAATGCAGAAGGTGAAATTTTCTGTATTGTTAGGAGATTAAAAAAGAATAATGACTGCTTTAAGTGGGCAAGGCGCAGAAAAAAAGCTGTAATATAAAGTGAAGAGTGAGCCAAGAGGAGGCACAGGCACTGGGCACTCTGTCCTCTGGTGAGTATATCTGGTGTACTCCACACTCCACCACTCAGCTGGCCATGTCTTGGCCACAGTAGGATGCAGCTTTTGACTCCTGCAGAGGGCACGGAGACCCAGCCTCCTCCTCCACTGGTTCCCGGGTGGAAATGGGATCTGTGAGGACGGCACTCTGATGCTGGCTGTCACAGCTGGTCCCCAGGCCTGTGACCTTACATCTCCCCTTGCTTTGCCCCTGCTTCACCTTGCCTGGTACCCTGTATTCCCTGACTCTCTGGAAGAGCTGTCTTCCGTGTCCCTCTGATTCTTCTCTTGAGCACTAGGTTTCTACACCACTTTAGTACTCCCAACTCTCTCCCAGAGAGTTTTGTACCCAACTCCCTAAATATAAACCGGTAACTCCATTCACAGGGTCAGTCTCTGGAGCCACTGAAACAAAGGGAAATGGCAGGCAGGCAGCCACGTGGGCAGTTCCATTTCTGCACATGGGTTCCTGGTGGGATCAGCCCTTGTCAGTGACCACAGCTCAGCATTAGCCCTCTTGCAAGATGTGCAGAATGGCTTCCTTGCTGCACACAGGGAAATTCCTCCAATGGAAAAGAAAACTATTTAGAAGCTTAAAATAAGCAATGATAAGAATGATGAGAGTTGTTGTACAATACTGGTGGGAACTGGGGGATCTCAAAGACACCTTGGGAAGATGCTTGTGAGAAAAAAGGACGTGACAGTTTTAGTGTTGAATGGGTACTAGCAGTAGGGTTTCTCCCAGATGCATTCAGGTGAGCAGTGGAGCCCAGACTTTGGAAAAGCTGGATTCCTTAGCCTTACAGAGCCTAGCCTCCCCCCTTTGCCAATTTAGCAAAAAAAAAAAAAAGAAAAAAATATCTGTTTTCTCACTTGTTTTGTAAGCCAGCTGTGATTTACATCTCCTTGTCCAACGACAGGATTTTCCCATGAGAATCAATCTCTTTTCAGTTTCAGACCTGTCTCCAAAATCTCAAGATGTTTGGTTAAAGCGACATTTCAGCCACTTTCCTTCAGCAAAAGTGACACTGAGCACAATAGCAGAGGAACTGAGTGAGGGCTGTATGTAGACAGGTAAGAAAATCAAACACAAGAATCAGTGCTGTGTGGAGCCACTTAAAGTCCAGACATATATTTTATTTCTCACCTTTCAAGCAAATATAGTCTTTTGTGTCCACTCTTTAGGGTTGCATGGAAAAGCAAAACCTTGGAGACAGAAAAGAAAGAGACAACAGGTTATTACAGACCTCACTGCTGTCCTGAGTGATTCTTCCTTTTCTCCATATAGTGAATTAGCTCTTTGTAGAAGAATTGAGTAGAAGTCTTAAGAAATTGAGTAGAAGTCTTAAGAAATTGTGAATTACTATTCTAATTTGCCAGTGTCAGCTCTGTTTCAAACCACTGTTAATCATTTAGCTTTGTGTGTTTTACAAAGTTGAGACAGATATTTCTAAATGTATTGTGAGGCACATGGGGGTACATCTTACATACTTACACATATGTATTTCAATAAATTCATAGTTATTAAAATTCATCTGTAAGAAATTGTGTTTGAGTTCCAATCCATCTTGTGGTCACCACCATCAAGTAATTTTGTCCTTTTTCTTTTTTTTTTTATGCAGGTCATCCATTCAGTTAAAATTCTGTCAAAACAATGCAGTTGATCTAATTCCTTTGAGTTTTAGTTTGCTATAATTGTACTGCTACAGACTTTAAACACTCTAAAATGTGGGGGGGTGGGAGTGTGGTGTTGCAGCTCAGCAAACATCACCACAGGTCTCTGTGGCCTCTCTATAGCTTCCCTGTGCCTGTCATATTATCATCTTTCCACTTGATCTTATAAAGAGTTTATATTTTCCCCCTGCCAGTTTGATACTATTTTTCTTTTTCTGAACCTGGTGTTTGATGCCTCAACATAACTGAAGGCAAATCCACCCACAGTATCATGCAAAGCAGAAGTGCTCTTTCCCCACCACTTGGTTCTGCACAGCTTCCCTAAGCCCTGGGTTTTCTCCTGAAGATTTCACTCTTAGCAGTCTGTTTTCTATTCCCTCCAGGAGGGATTGTGCTGTGCATTTTCCACCACTGGATATCCTATTCTGCCCTTAAAATATGCACATTTCTAACAGGTTGTTTTCCTTTCGGAGCTAAAAGCATAGGATCATCTTCCCCTGGCTCTCTCTTGCTGGCTGTCAACAAGGAAGGAGAGGGCTCAGAAGGATTATCACAGGAAATAAACCTGCAAATGGACAGGGCAGAGATGAAAACAAATCAATGTGTAAGTGCATAAGATGGACCTGAGTGATGCTGTTGGTAGGATATCTTTGGAAGTGTGGGTTTGTACTGCAGTGAATTTCAGAAATGCTTTCTGGCTTGGTCTGTCATTACCAACATGAGGAATAACACCCATAACTAAAACAATTTGCAGAGAAATCTACTCATATTAATAAAAATGTAAACAAAGCTGATTGATTCAGAGCTCAGATGCTCATCTGGAGATACTGCAACTGGCAAATGATCTCTCTGAGAATATAGATCCAATCCCCAGTTTGTTCCAGTCTGCAGGGTCTTCCTTACAGAGATCACTTAAAGCAAATCTCACTAGAAGGGTTCATTTCCCATTCCTGCATGGTCCTAGATTCACAATGTGCTCCATGTTCCTGGGGCCTAGCATGTGGGAGAAGAGTTTTTTCTCACATTTTTGGATTTTGTCTCCATTCTCCTAAAATCACAACCTAGAACTCAGACCTCACATTCTAGCATGACCTTTAGCCAACATGATATGCATATATTCATGTCCATATAGAACAAGAGCTCAGTAAAAATATATGGAGATGTCTAATTAGTATTGGTATGTCAGGATATTAGTGGTCCCTTCCCTTCATATGATTAGGTCTTTTTCACATAAAAATGCACTAGAATACCTATTAAGGGCAAGGCTGTGAAAAATCAAAACACCTTTGATCAAACTTGTTGGAAATGAAACCAAAGAATGGGGAATCTTACAGCCCACATTATATAAACAGATAACAAAGTAAAAATGAGTGTATTTGCTGCCACCCTCCCTTGCAGAGTATTCAGTGTACACCTACCACACAATAACATACATTACTGAATAATAAATCACACTTTGATCCAAATAACCCAAAGCATTTTACAAACACTAATTAAAATTGAAATATCTCTCTGAGGTACTTAAACAACAATGTACATAATTTGTAGGTGGGAAAAGTGAGCCAAGGGAAGGTTAAATTAACTCGCTCAGGGTGAGAAGGGGAATCAGGGAAAAACCAGGAAGATTATATGTGTCTCTATCCCACTCCTCCATACAAACTAACTGCATCTGTCCTCAAATCTGAAGAGTGAGTGCTGTAGTAACTTTAGAAAGGTTGTCCAGAAGATTACTTGGCAGAGTACATTTAATTACTATGAATTCTAAGTATCTGGTTTCAAACTACTATGTAGGCTCTATCATATTGCTGTTTCCCAGTATTGCAAGACTCTTAATGGGAAAAGCAATCCCTGCTCATCATATAAACCGCTTGTGGATCTGGCTCAGTGACAACTGGATACAACCACGTGAGTCCTCCTGAGATGGCCACTAATTGGTCCTTCATGGCAAGTATTGCTGCCTCCAGGAATTTGCATTGCATCACACAGAAACATAAAAAACTGTGAAATAATTACAGAAGAGCTACAAGGAGAGAGTGTTGCCACAAGCAATGCTCTGGCCTCTCCTCCTGGGCTGTGTCGTGCTCTTCTCAAGCAGCAGCAGGGCCAGCAGGGCCAGCTGCCCTGCCAGCAGGAACTCCCAGTCCCTTCCACTGCACAGGGGCATCACTGATGAGTTCCCCCATCCTCCCCCACCCCCTTCTGGGGATTAACATTTTGCCTAATTGTAACTGTACCTGCCCCCCTGAAACTATCTGAATTGCAAAATAACCAAGTAAAAGCAAAAAATTACCATACTTATTTTCTAGATTTATTTTTCCCCCTTTTAGCAGGGGTTATTCCTCAGCACCAAGCAGGAGGGTAGGAGAGAAGCAGGAGGCAGAACTCTGTGTGTGAATTGGCCCCTTTGACAGACGGTTTTCCACCAGAATTGTTCACAAAACTTGCACAGCACTGGAGGCAGCTTTGTGACATTCCAGGGGTATTTAACATTATTGATCTTTTTTGACAAATGAGTAATGTAACACGTTCATTACCATTAATCATCCTTTTTCTAATTCAGGTAAACAAGGGGTAGTTTTGTTCATGCTCAGCTAATATCTATTTTCGTAATTATTTTTACAAGGACCATGTGTGATGAAATTCAAATATGTATTTATTTGGAAGAAAAATATTGATGTTCTTTTCATTTTAGCAAAGTATTCCACAAAGGATCAACTTTCCTAGCTGTGCTATTAAAGAAACTAAAACCAAACATGCTATTGTGCCCTAGAACTACATTTTAAAGCTGGGTCTGCTGGTTTTGGCTCTATTAGCATGGAAGTCGACAGTTAGTTTCATAACAATGCTGGGTGGAGAAGAATCAGATTCCCATCCCTTGCTTGCCTTTGGCAGCTGGGTTGTTATTAGATGTGATTAAAACCCCCACATGTTCCCATCACACAAGCAATCAGCTCATGAGTTGCCCAGTGCAAATGCTGCTCCCAGAAGGTCCTGTGTTTCTCAGCAGGTGTTTGGTTGGGCTGTGAACAGAGAGCATCACACGGGCTGGCTGTGGCACTGCTTTTGCACCAAGAAGGAACATTTGTGATCCCCCACCCTTTCCCCAGCTCATCAGCATCCTTTATCCCCTGGATGTCAACCACCCCACAGGCGACAAAGAAGCATGGAGAGTCAGATTTTTCCCAAAATACCTTTCCTGTTGTGATATATTTCAATAATATTAAAAATACCTCCTTGTTATCTGCTCCAAATCTCTCTAGTTAGAACTGTCAAGAGTTGGTAAATGTACTTCTCAGTTTGCTTTAGCTGGCTCCTTCAGAAACCTTTCATCTGCTCATGCTGACTTTGCTGCCTTTTCACACTTTTTTCAGTGCTGATACTGGACTTGTTCTCACTGGTTTTTAAACACAGACTTTTTAAACCAGATTTTGAGCTGGGCTATTTCTTTTACCAGGTAACTGTGGGCAGGAGCACTGCAAGCCTGAGCCCAGCGTTTCCAGCCCTGCTGTTGCTCTGCTCTCCCAGGAACTCTGGGGCCCCTCTCCTAAGAGCTGTGATGCTGCAGCACGAGCAGTATTTCCCATGCCCTGCCTTTCTAACGTTTGTGGCAGCACTTTTTTTAGAAGGGATAAAGGTGATACTGCTATTTCCTCTTATTATTACTATTTCAGTGCTCTGATGCTATTCTAAGTGTACAGTAGTGACAGGCCGATCAAAGAATAATTTATAAATACAGATGTAAAGCACATTTTTTTTCTCCTAATGAGCATACCAATAATGCTCTCACAGTGATAACTCTGTTTCCTGAAACCAACAAACCCTGAAATAATATTGACAGGACCAATTGTTTGAAACTTGGTAGAAACAGTTTATATTGAAGATACAAGAAGTCACAATAGGAATCCTGTAAGGCAAATGACTTCACAGTCATTTGTGAAGGTATGAAAGGTATGAAAAAAATCTCATATTTTAAAAACACAGCTTCAATAATTTATCATGTCATTTAAAAGACTGAATAGAGGTAAATATTGAGATTTTTATGGAATAAAAAGGAATTATTCCTAAAATATGCCATTAGCTAATACAGAACTGTCATGTCATTTTTAACAGCCTCAGTTTCCAATAATTGCAATACCAAGCCCTAGGAATGTTTTTTATTAGAGTTCAAAAAAATTCTCTCTTATGCCTTTGAATGCAAAAGAAAAGATGGGTTCAGCATTGAAAAAATCCTGATCATGGTGGAATCATTGTAAAGCATACACTTTTAACATAAATTCAGTTATTCAAGGTGTCAATAAATATGTGCTGCAGTCTCATACCGTTTTCTGGTGTAAAGATTTTTAGGGCACATGATGAAGGTCTCCTCCACTGCCTCACCCCTTTTTACTATCTGATTTTACACCATACAGATAGTGGTACAAGAATGAGAAAAAGCAGCTTACTGCTACTTCTTGGGCTCTCGAGTGTCTGATGGCTGATTCAGAGGAAAGAAGTTTGTAAGTGAATCATTTCAGAGGGGGGAAAAATCTAGTGGATGATAGCTCTGAACTGGATCAGCTCGGCAAGAAATAAAACTGGAGCTTCACCAAGTTTCAGATACCTCCAAGAAGACAATGTCAGAGGAGTTGCAGACATATTGCCTTGAAATGAAGTTAGAAAGAGAATGACTGAGTAGTAAATCACAGAAAATGTGGAAACTGAGGCAGTGTAAAAAGGAACTTGACATCTCAAATAGTCAGGGCACTAATAAAGATTGATACAGAGAGCCTGTCCCTGACAGCTGAACTGGTCCACATGGGTAGACTGGAAGAAATGGAGGCCACTCAACTCCTGTCCTTTTCCTGCCTGTTGTATTTGTAAAATCACATTTTGCTGGTCTGGTTCAGTTAAGGTGGAGACCAGAAATAAGAACCCCACATCACGAAACTGCGCTTAGAAAGTGTTTTTGGTCTTGTGTCCCTTAATCCACAGGACTAAGGGTCATTTTGGTCTTCAGGCCAAATGTGTAGCTTTACAACAGAATTCATCCAAGAAGATCAGGTGTCTGGACAATATTTTACTTGTCCTACTTTTAAAACATGGCAAAATAAGGAAGAAAGGAACATGTCTTTCCCTTCCACCTCTGCTAATTGACAGAAAACTGAGTGATTCCAGTCAGGTATTTTAATACTTACGCTGATATACTTTCTTCATCTGATGTTATCATTGACTGCTTTTTCTGTTGTCATTAATACCTGCCTATGATTGTAGACAGGTAAATAAATGCTGCAGAGTATAATCATTGTCTTACATGATTATTCTCTAGAGACCTCAGTTTTATTTGCAGCAGCTGTTTTTTCCAAAAAGCAAAGGAATGTATAGATAGTATAAAGCTATAGAAGTTATTCAGATATATGATATTGTCTCCTAAAACATTTCCTGATTGTCTTACACTACCTGCTGGCTCCATTACAGTCTTTCAAAAATAAGAAATCAAAGACTAGGGAAATGTTCTGAGCTTTGTAGTGCTCATAGTGGGCTTCTCTGCAGCTTCACAGAAACTGCAACATGTTAGCAGTTCCTATCGCTGACCTTCTCTATATTTTTTGCAGAGTCAGCTTGAAGTTTGCTTGCTTTGATATAAATCATTGCAACGCTGCATCACCATGGAGCAAAATCACACTGCACTGGGTAACAGGGGAAGCTGATAACTGGACTTGGGCTGATTATGATTCTTTGCCTTAATAGAGAGGAGCACCTTGAAACTTAAAACTCACTGGTATAGGACCATCAGATTTGAATTGCTTATCAAGTTATCACTTTTATAACAACTGGTAGCATGCTGGTTACCATGATAGGCTAGCAAAAATACAAACAAATTTTGTTTGGAAAAAAATTAATTGAAAATTGTACACATTGATGTGTTCTCCTATTCTTCTTAAGCTTTCTGTCTTTAATGGAGCTGATCCAAATGTCTCAGGGTTGTTTAGAAAGTAACTTTAGAGATTGCTGGGGTCACGTATATCTCCTTCACTGCTTTTGCATATAGGTGCTGCCCAAGCATGCATGGTAATTTCAACAGTTTACAGTCTATTTATTCAATATTTCTGAAGAAAGAAACTTTAAATGAAGAACAGGATTACATGCCTGACATGTTACCTCCACAGGCTACAACTCACTTTGTTTGGTATTATTGCAGCTAGTAATACCAATTCTGCAGTCTGCAGAAGCCAGAACTCCAAACCCCAAATATAATGTAATAATGTATATTATATACATTACATAATATATTACATATATATTGTAATAATGATATGCAGTCTATGACAGTCTCTTTTTCAGATTTGCTTTTCCAAGCAGCCCTGCTGAAATTAAAATTGCAACCCAGATCAATTTCTGCAGGGAAATTGAAACAAAAAGAAAATAATGAATAAAGGAAGATTTCTTATACATAATCATTTATACTCCTAAAACTTACACCATTGATTGCTGACCTCTGAAAGGTGGAGAAAGTACCTGTCCCCTGAGTAGATACTCAGAGTGCAGATTTTGTCTACTGTGACTTGGTATTCAAATAGCAGATTTTTTTTCTTCCCACACAATAATTCTCACATGTGTTAACCAGTGAAGAGAGAAAATTGGATGTATTGTGTATCATGGAAAAAAAGACCTAGTGTAGACTGAAGAGAAGGCATAAGTATTCAAGGGAATAAAAAGATTTTTAAAATCATTTCCCTGATTTCTCTTTTGCTAGTTTATATTTGTGAAGCCAAACTTTGCACTAGTTTCTGAGATGATAAAACTTCTACATGGTGTAAGGAAGTTCAGTTTGAACAATAATGAGCAGTCACCAGCTCTTTCCAGTGGGTTAAGAGTTATTTTAGATACTTACAATCACCAGAAAAGCTTAACAATCAGTAGCAGAAAACTTCCGAATTTTTAGCCAGGATCTCTGTCTAGTAGGGAAAGTGGACCTGAAGGTTACTGTTACCCAAAATTTCATTTGGACGCATAGGCAGATGTCATTGTCACTGAAAACAGTGAAATAAGCCCTCCAACCAGTTTGCTGGGTTAGAAAGTTGACATTACTTTATTAGCAGCACTGGATGCATGGAGAATTCTCCTTAAAGCATGCATGCCCAGTAGCCTAAAAGACCAGGTTATATTCCTCAAACTAATACATATTCATCACAATTCCTATTTATGCTAATTGCTTCCATGGATTTATTCTGGAATGGTTCTGGATCTTCTGATGAATCTTTTCTCCTTGAGAGAACCTCAAGTATGTGGTCAGATCATAATTTACCTCTCTTATCATTCTTTGTTCTGACACACAATTTTCATTCTCAAAACAAAAGATATCTGCTAGTACATATTAATCACTAAAATAAGTAAATAAGGAAGTATTAGCTGACACAAAATTTATTAGTCTTAGATGTAGGGAGTTAAAACAAGGCCGCATAAATCTCAGGTTTGTTTGTAATAAACACTGTATGGTATAAAACTAAGAATTGACTGTGAATTTAGGGATCATACACTATTGAGCTAAAGTTAAAAGAATTTTTCCAACATCTTCCCTTGCTGCTGCTCAGACCTCTTCTTAAAAAATTTAACTTGCTTGGTAACACCATTAGACAGGGGTTCTGTAGCTTGAGCACAGAATCTCTACTGACCTTAGAAATTCTTGCAAGCACCTAGGCTTTTACCTTCTACAGGCTATTGACAAAAGCTTCCACACAAGGTTCTGTGGGCTGTGATAAGGCTGGTTCACTGGATGTTGTACAGTAATTGCCTCCAGATCACATGCATCTGGTTGCAACTCTGAATAAATTTCAGAACAGGATTGTGTACTTATTAGTCTTCATATTCCTGTCACACGTGTGGGTCCATGTCAGACAGGTGAGCCACTGGGCTTGGCATCATATGAGTCAAGGGAAAAGAAAACAAATCTTATGAAAGGAAGATCATTCAGTGGCCCTCTCTGCTTAATATTTTCAGCAGAAAAGTCATAGTGGTCCAAATGCACAAAGGACAAGAAAATAAAGGCAGGTTTTGAGTCAAATTCCAAATTCCATGCTCATGAATTCTCCTCCCCTGACCCCCCCCAAAACACTTAGACACAAACAAAGCTTGGCAGGGGAAAACACCTTCAGCAATCACCTAGGGAGACCAAATTCAAATGAGAAGAGGGAAACTTAGTTTAGATGAATACAGATTCCCACCTAGTGACAAATGCAACCACCCAGATGGGTGAAAACCTCAGGTGTCCAAGCAGACACAGTCAGCATCAAAAGCCCAAGTTTTGTTTGCTCCCTGGCCTGAGCTATAGGGGACACCTATTCATTGCAGAATTGTTTTGATTTCCTCCTTCCTTTTCCCACTCCTCTGTAAGAGCACTTTGCTCATTCAGGCCAGATCTGATCGCATTTTCTCCTATTCTCCATCCTCTTTTGGCTTCTGGGCATCTTTAATATGCACAACAAAGTGTCAGTTTCATTACCAGCAATCTGTATTCAAGGATATAAAATTTGTGTAAATTCCACAGCATTGCACAGTGTTTCCATTTAACCTGAATGAAATTCAAGTGCAAATGAGGTGTTAGTCATTCATGAATAGAACCCATAATGTGTAGACATGGTTTTTTAAGGTGAATTTAGTACCAAGCAAAAGGTGCCAAAACTAAAGTCCTCTATGGATTCTTGTAAAAGGGATGATGAGGGAAAGCAAGCCACACTACTGCTTATAAGTGCTGACAACTAGCACTAGGGATGGAAAGATAATTCAAACATAATGTCCCTTTAAGGCTTCACTCTCTGTAGTGGGAGTATTAGTCCCTACACAAATCTAGTGGGTTTTATGAAACAAAAATTTCAGGGTATTGAAGACTGAGAAATGCAAAGCTCCAAACCATTTCACTTAAGGCACTCTGTAATGAGATCTAATCAGCTTTGAACACCGAGGGGTGAAATTCCCCCTCTTTTCCATAGATTTGTTGTACTCCCAGGATGGTCTCCAATTTGTTATTGTTAAACAAGTAACTAAAATGACTGGAAATGCTAGAAATAAGTCTCAGAGAAAAGGCTGAAACAGTACTTTCATCTTGAAAGTACCCAAGATTTGCTTTTAAAACAAACACATAATCCTGCAATGTAAATGCCAGATGACACCCGGCCTATGCATAGCTACTGACTGACCACAGAAAGATCTTTCACTCAATAAATAATTGAATATGGCAAATCCCATCCTGCAGTTTCTCACTTGTAAAGTGCAGGCTGTAACTACCCTAGTTGAACGTGATTTGACATCTAGGAAGAAGGAGTTGTAGACAAGAGCAACAGATTTTCTTTATCTTCTATACTACCTACATCAAGGCAAAACCCAGTTCTGCATTTACAAAATATAGTGTATTGAGGACAATGACTGACTGCCAGGAATTGCAGGGAGGGACCCTAAAAGGCTGCATGCCTGGTCAATGTCATGGCAGATTAATTTCCCTATGAATAAAGGAATGCTACACACACTGGAAAAACTCTAAACTTCAAATATGTGCAAATAGGTTCTGAACTGACAATTGTGATTCAACAGTAGAAAATACTATAGGTCCAAGAAAGAATTAGGTCAGTGCTCATTATCAGTCAAAGCAGCAAATAAACTGTTAAGAATTTCTAGGAATGAATAGAAATAAAACAGAAGTAAACACTGCCTTTGAATAAACCTATGACTCACTTGCATTTTTAATATTTCTGCAGTTCTGGTCTCTTTTCAGGAGGATATGGTTAAATGAAAAAAGGCCGGTAAGGATATTGTATATCAGTGCAAAGGACTGGGTATGCAAGAACTCCTCAGCTTGAAAAAGCAAACTAAGAATGAATGCTCAAGTCCCTCCATGAGCAGTCAGGAAAGAGTGAAAGGGTTTCCCATAGCATCAGTTCACCAATTCTCAGAAATGTAGGCAGCAACAAATAAAACCCAGTTCAAGAATGAAAGTTTGAGCATGAGTGAGCAAATTTGTGGAACTCCCTGCAGAGGTCACAAGGGAGGGCTGGGACAGCACACACAGAAGAATTCTGTGGAGTTTACTGCAAGAAACATCCAGCTCAGGAAATACCCTGAGCTGAAAACTGTTGGAAGTGTAGAGTAGAAGAGGTAGCAACATGCTGCCTTTGTCTGTATGGACATTCACTGTCAGAAGAAGGATGCTGGACTGGATGAACCTTAACCAAAAGCAGTAGGACCATTCCTATGTTCCTATGTTGCTGACTTTACCTCACAGCATGCAGCTATAAATTTCAATAACTGAGCTCAGATAACATAAAGCTATAAACCAGGTAGCTCTGCTGTGATATCTGTCCATTCAACCCTGTGATGCTTCCTAAGTAAGCCTCAACAAGCTCCCACACTGGGTGGGCCACAGAAATAGAAGCAGGTACATGTGAGCCTGTGTATGGATTGGGGTGAGTAGAAGAGGGGTAACCCAGAACTTCAGCCCTGTGCAGCTGGTGACAAGTGACCTGACTCATTCCCATTTGCTCTTGTTGCTGTGGATTAGCATGAACAGAGGCAGGAAAAGGTTTCAGCACAGACTGGAGCAAGGCCAAACAAGAACAGGAGACCATGAAGAAGAGAAAGTGTTCAGCAGCCCAGGGTGGCATGTCTCAGTAAAAGCCACAGAACCACTGGGACAGTCTCTCCCGAATGTGAATTTGCCATTGCCACGGTTTGTCAAAAAAGCAGCACTGCTGGCTTGGAGCAAACACACAGGTACAGTGCTCCAAGCCTCACTTCCAAAGGAAAAAACCAACAGCTACCTAGAAAACCAAGTTTCAAGCTTCCCTTACTTATCAAACCATGAACTGCAAGAGTGTCATGTTACTCCAAGGATTATTTTTTGTAAGATATACATTTTTTTAAAATAAAAATCTCCCTTAAACATTCATTTATTTCCCTGGCTTTTCCTCTTCCTAAGCACTCCCTCCTTTGCATAAATCTAAGGGCTGTTGAGTGATAGAGCAATTGCCATTTTAAAATTAACATACCTTGACACACATGTTCACAGATGCCATGGAGTACCTCATGAATTCACACATCATCTTTGCACGTGTGCTGTGATTCTCCACAAGGATAAACGTGGCAAAAAACTGCCCAGGACTGCCTGGGACTTCTGCTCCTGTGGACTGTGGAATGAGATAGGGAAGAATTATCACAGCTTTCCAAAGTGGCCAAAACCGTAACTTTTATAGAGTGATTAACAAACCCCTGCAATTGCAGCTGAATGACACTGCTGGTAACTGTCACCACTGTCCCAAGGTGACAAGCACTGCAGGACTGCACCCCATATTTGCATCATCTCTGATTCCTACTATCTTCTTTAGAGGTAGTTCAGAAAAACTGAACTTCACAGAAAGCTTAAGTCATATGCATGTTAAAGTACAGTAAGGTATATCCATGGTAAAATGTTACTATGAAAACACCTTTGATCAGCTTACAGTATTTCAGTTCCTCTGGTTTGACAATATGACTGAATCGTTATGTGCAGCATAACTAAGCATTAAAGTTTGGTTGTCCAAAAATTTTGAGCCTCCAAATTTGCTTTGAAATCATGTGATTTTGAAGCATTGAGGTTATTTTGTCATTTCTACCTGTTGAGCAAAACCTGAGAGAGAGTAAATACACGTGCCTGGTCTGCCCAGCCACTGGAGTTTGTCCTCTCTGCAGCACCAGCTAATTCCTTTGGGGACTGAAGGCTTTATAGTGTTGCCAAAAATTTCAGCCACAATAAAAGCTGTGTGTCAGAGTAACCTTTCAAATGTTCTAAAAAAACCCTTACACTTCCCAAACATCAGGGGATACCAGATCCATAGGTAGCCTTTGTCACTGCAGTATGCCTTTTCTCAGTTTAGAAAGGACAGGACTTGGCTTACACTTATTATTTCAATACCTTGTCACCCATAACTCACTTCACTTTCTCATACTCTACAAGTTTTCCATATCCAGCACAGACTCACTCTGGATCCTTTTTTAATGCTTTGAATTAATTTTTAAATTAGTTCTTCCCTGTCTCTTGTTTAAATTTTAGGTGAGGAAGGAGAGTTGATTGTGGCTAGTACTAAAGGCAAGAATAAAAACTTTGTGTGACCATTTGGAACTCTCACCCAATTATCATAATCATACTTTCTAATTTTTTTAATAAAACTAAAAATCCATATCTAAACAAAAGCTTTATTCTTCTATCAGAAATGAAACTTTATTCATAGTTATTAACCATTATAGCAGACATACCCCTTATATAAATATCTATAAAGTAATGAGTCTTTCCTGGAATAAGATGCATATTAATTAGATCCTACAGCACTTGAGAGACTTTGGTTCAATTCCCACCAGTAAGGTCAGGAAATGCATCCACAGTAGTTAGCAGCTAGTTTCAAAATCTCAATGCACCGAGCATGATGGGGTCATTCAGTGGAGCAGATACCCCAAGGGAAGGGTAAAACAAGAGCCAGGGATTATTTCACAGCACTGAACTGGTACACTGTGGGAGTGATGGACTTTCCTTTCAGAACAGAAAAGCTTACCAGCATACTGTCCTTGTGGCCCACTCTCATTATGAAGAATGCAGCATGTGAAGCAATTAATTGGATCTTATGGGCTGGAAAAAGCTAAGGAAATGGTGTGCACATGTGTGTCTGTGTGGTGGGAGACACTAACCCGGGGACAACGCTACCACACCCACACTGACCCTGCACAGCCCTGCACAGGATAAGGCAAACCCCCTTGCTGGGTAGAAGGAGCCACCTGCATCCACTCCCACTACCTGTTCAACAGTAAATGTGACAAGATATCCTCACACCCCTGGAAGTGTGCAAAAGGAATGTGGATGTGGCCCTGGGGATGTGGTTTAGCAGTGAACATGGAGGTGGGTGGGCTAATGGTTGGCATTGACAACCTTAGGGATCTTTTCCGCCCTAATGCTTCTGTGATCTCCATAAGACATTGAAGCTCCAGTGCTGAGCAGGGTAAAATAATGCAAAAAGATTTCTCTTTCTTCAGGATATAAGTTATTTGCAGCACAGAACTTTTTCCATACTTTCACCTCTATCACAGACATCCCATGTTATTTTAAGGGTGATCCCCTTTACCTGAGCATATTTCCCCTGCTACAGAGTTATAGAGGAAAGTTACTCCAGCTTGTGCTTATGCACAAGAATATAAGAGCCCTTGATTACACTGAGTCTCAGGCCGTGAATTACAAGGAAGATTTTCAATGTCCAGCAGTTAAATGTGTTAACTTAACTATGACATTTCTGAAGTTCTATTTTTATATATGCAACAGAAAAACAAATAAAACAAAACACTTCTTTATAACTGCTCTTTATGATAGTATTTGTTCAACTACAGCTTTGATGATACCACTACATGCTCCAGCATCTTCTTAGAGTTTCAGTTTTGTAAGCTACACGTATTAAGTTTTCAGAAGTAGACTTCTTTATCAGGATTTTTATTCCTAATGAGAAAATAATCTACAAGCAGCATAACCTCTTTGCTGTTGAAAGGTTTGTTTAAAATTTACTTCACAGAACAAAACACAATTCATATCTGGTTATTGTCCTAATGAAATCTATTTCTCCTCCTTACAGAGCTCTTCACTGAGATGCTAAAATTTAACTCACTTGAGTTATAAATACTGTGTGAATTAATAGTCAGCATTGTTTGGAAGGTTTTTTAATTGGCCTGCAGGGAGGTCTTCTGTATATATTAAACAGATCATGTGTCTGCCTTGCAACTAAACTACCGTTACATTTCCTTTGCACACATTAAACTCAAAGCTGTTTAATGTTTTCTTAGGAATATTTGGGTTTATTGTTCACACTAGGAAATGACTGCTACATTAATCAGTGCAAACCAAAGTTAGTGATTGGTCCTTAGTGATGTCATTCTAGAGTCGTAATGCCTCACAAATAAATAGGTTTGGCTGTTCTTCTTATTTTTATTTATAAATTCTGTTTCATAACAGCAGTAAGATGCTCCAGGCCATGCACTTCTTGGGGATTATTGCACTTGTCAGGTGTTTAAAATCACTCAGTCCTCTGCCTGTACCTTATAATACCACTGGAGGTATATAATCAGCCAGAAATACACTGCCTGGAGTGTCTTAATGCTTTATTATGACATATCTAACTTTCAAAATAAATTATTTATTTGGAAGCTTGGAAGTGTCATAATGATATCCAATCAATAGCTGAGAAATAAATATGAAATCAGGAGAACACATCAGAAAGAGAAAGACAGAGGGTAGAAAAAAATGCCAGCTCATCAGTCATCCCAGGCCAAAACAATGTGTGTGTTTATGCCTGTAGACACAGAGATGTGCGCACACCACCAGTGGATTTCTATTTGTGCATAGACCTGTATCTGGTGAGAATCACACAATATGTGCACTTATATGTCCCTGTCTGATTGCTGATATAAACCATGGAGTAACTGCATCGAATTAATATCACAAATTGAAAACATAAGTGGGCTAAACAGATGTTAATAACCAGACCTCTTATTAAATAAAAATTTAGAACATTCTGTGCTTAGTCAGTTAAGTCATTCCATATTTAAGAACCAGCTTCTGTGTTCCATGGAAAGGAAGCCTAGCTACATCAGTTGGCATTACAAATTGCATATCACATCATTATCATTACAATCACTAAACTACACACATTATTCAAAACTGAAGGTTAAAAGCAAAACAGAATAAAACAATGTCATTTTCTAAAAAAAAACCCAGAATAAACAAAACCCCAAACAAACTAACAAATCAATTGTACAACAACTAGAGAAATTTAATACTCTGGAGTTTAAATTTTTAAATTAAATTCCAATTTGTAAATTATTATGTGGAAATAAGGAACTCTACTTAGGCAATTGTGCTAAATAACAGTGCAAACCCTGCAGGGGACCAAATTATCTTTCAGTGAGGGAATATGAAAAGTTTTTCTGGAAAAGGGCCAGTTTTAGGTAGGGGGTGTTTAAAGCCTTGGGAGTTACTGTAGCAATAGAAAAGATTAATAATTTGCACATGTGAGACTCCTGGCAAGCAGGACGCAGCTGTAAAGAATTAACCCCTCTTGAGAGACTTAAAAACATGGAGCAGCTGAGGAGAAAAGGGTGAGGGGAGAATGCAAAAGTATGCAGAGTACAGATGTCCTAGAAGAGGAAAATATGTAAAGTAGGGTTGAATAATGTACTGAGATTTTATTATTATTTGGGAGGGAAAGGGAATCTTCTTGGCAAATTGTGAGTATATGGGGAAAAATGAAATACCAGCAGAAGACAAAACTAATTCTTTTATTACTGCCTGCAAATGCAAATAAACCAAATAAAAGTCTGAAAGCTTGCAAGTCGTTATTGAAAGGATACTCTCCAGGTGATCTGGCCTGAAGCTAGACGAAGCTGGCTTTGTTTTGGTGTTCATGCATGCCTGCCCCTGCTCTGCTGCTGCCTCCGTCCCTCCCATGTGCAGGCAGGCGCTGGGATGCGGGAGGTGCTGGAGGCATTGGAGGCCAGGCTCTCACACGCAGGCACTGAGCGAGCAGAGCTGAGGCTGAAGCATTGTGTGACTGTGGGTCTGGAGCTGCAGCTCCCAATATTTGTTCTTCCTGGCTGCCTACCAGAATAATTTCTCTTGTGAGGGCCCAATTTTGCAGCTGCTCAGCATGGCAGAACCGCCCCCTCCCCCAGCCAAATTCAGTGCATGGGCAGCAGCATGGGCGCTCTCCAGCTCAGATGATAACTCTTTCAGAGTCTGGTAGAAGGCCAAAGCAATCCAATTTTTAGGTTGTATTAGAAATCTGAGACTATTACCCTTCAAAAGGAGAAATTAGGCTTAAAAGAGGTGAAATAGGTAATCGCTCTGCTGATTTTGGTTGCTAAGTACTTTTTATTTTTCTCTTTGGAAAAACAAATTGGTTAAGAAAATGTTGGAAGTGATCATTAACTGACAGAAACAATGGAGATGTTTATTCAGATTAAGTCACAGAAAGCACCATCCTTTTCTATTAAACAAAAGGATGGTCTTGAAAGTAATGTATCTTTAAATGTTACATGGATTATCTAGAATCCAGATGATGGACTTTTTTTCTTTTTTTCCCCATTTTATGAGGATATACATAAACAGATTAATTAGGTTTATTGCATTTAGATTTTAAAACAAGGCCCAAATTCTTATATGAGCTAAAGTAGACTCTATCTTAAAAAGAGAAAACTAGAAAAAAATCCACTTTTAACATAGTAACTGTTTCAGCACAGTACTTTTCAAGTAAGTACATTCAAAGGGTTCTTTGGAGGCCTCAGGAGATATAGAACCAATAGGTTGAGGAGATGAATATACCTCCTTGCTTGCCATACTTGTTCTCCAGCAGACAGAGTACATTACTGTACAGCTGCTCAGGTATTTACTGGTCCCTCTGATTTCAGGACTGCCCTCTCCCTCTTCTCCTCCCACAACTCCAGTCTTGCTAGCTAGGCACAGGAAGGGCTTTGGAAGTGGTGTCAAGCAGACATAGAACTGCAGCCTGATGCAGACCTACATGGTAAATTTTAACCTGCTCCCATAAATAATCTATTTTTCCTCAGATGTTCCAGTTCACAGGGTTATCTGCCACTCACACCAATTAGGTGGGCACCAGCTCACACCAACACTTCTGTACTGAAGCTTCAATGAGGTCTGGCAGGTTCCTTTTATGTATTGCATCTTTCCTATGGTCCTTTATCCCCATATATGTAGCAATGCATGTAAAACTTCACCTTACTCCCTGTGCCTGGTAGAGGCACGTGTCACCTACCCTGCTTCTTTTCATTAAAAAGGATGTTGCAGATGTTCTAATCCCTCACATCACTTATTTTTTTCCTCCTTCCAGTAACTTCTCCTTCTCTAGCACAGAAAGCAAGAAAAACTTGATGGGCTCGCCTTCACCTTTGTTAAGGCTCAGTTTTCCACAAGTCCACCTCCAATATACCAATCCCTCTTTAAATGCAACTTCTGTCATAGATCACAGTCTGGACTAAGTTATTGGGGCTGCTGTAGATGAAATCTATGCAATGCAGGTACAGTAAGTTGACTGTATTTTAACTGGAGAAATATTTTTGTGACAGAATACATGCACAGCTGAACCCTATACTCATTTTTGTTTTGTACCCACCCTTGTTATGAGACTATATTAGGCTTCAAACAGATGTCCACAAATTATCCTAAATAACAAAATTGTTTTGGGCTCATTTACCTTAAACTCAGAAATCACCCAGGATGCTTCCATCAGCTTCTGTCTGCAGGATAAAAAAAGAATCATATACAGGTTTTGAAATTGAATCATTTGCTTAACTATGTAAGTCAATAACATTGTTCCACCACCTCTATAAACTAAAACCCAGACTTATTCTACAAAAAATAATTCAGACCTTGGTTTTACTGTACATCTATTAAAAACATGCTGAGTGTTTTTATATCCTTTGAGTTGACTACAGATTTATCAACCAAAGCATACAGTCTATCCTCTAAAATACACACACACAAACACACATACATGTCACCAAAATTGAGAGTCAGACATTACTACAAGTGAAATCGGTGCTTTATTGTAAGCCCCTGCTTAAATTTATTCTTAATTCACTAGGCTTCTACCAAATGATCCGAAGTTTTTCAAGCCTGTTGAACAGGCTTGAAAACACTAACATTTTACTCCCATATTTTAGAAACTTTCAGCTGAAAAAAATTGTTTTCTAGGAAGAAGTATCTTTGTTTGAATAAAATTTTCCAAATATCACATTTGAACATAATGATTTAAACAAATAAATACAAACCAAATTCTTCATTTAGTAAATATAGAAAGAAAATTCAGAACTAACAACTGTAGAGACCCAATGGTTTAGTTTGCTCAGCAAGCTGACATATCTTTCCAGCCCCCAACAACTATTCAAAGGCTTGCTAAACCAAAAATCCCAGAAATATTTCTAACAACTTCTGAGATTTTGTCTTTTCTTCTATGAATTCAGGTAATTTTCTTTGAATCCCTTGTAATTTTTGGCCTCTGTACATTCCACAGCAGTGAGTTGTGATAACATGCCTTATGGAAAGGTAATCTTCTGTTCTTCACTTGCTGAACTGTTTGCTTGTGTGCATCCTTATTCCTGTACTGTGAACAAACCCTGGTTTATGCCTCTTCCCAGACTTATATATAGCAGCTGCTATATATATATATATATATATATATATATATATATATGTGTGTGTGTGTGTGTGTTTCTATCTGTGTACAAACTGTGTATCCTCTATTAGTGTACCAACATCCAGGGTACCATTGCAGATACACAGCTCCATCCATTAGCACCAAAATCTCTTCAAAATGTGAATACTGTGCATATTTCAGACTTATGGGAGAAAAAAGCAATTCAGATAACCATTAATTTCAAATAATTTGTCCCAAAAGATACAATGACAGAATAGCCACTATGACCGTAGGGGGAAAAAAAAGTGACCTTTTTCAGCTCAGAATTCAGCAAACCATTCAGATCTTGTAAAATGCTACACCAAAACTCTACATTAAGATATGTGTTTAGGAATACTTTCTTCCAGATATTGACTGCAACACTCTAAAATCTGTGTGCGTGCTTATGCCAAAAGATTGATGTGATTTTCACATCAATCTTATCCATTTACAGACTTGGGACCCAAAACACAAAAACATATTTCATTATCAAACTGTCTAAGAGAAAACTGCTAATTAAGTATCTTTAAAACTGCTCAGTCAGGTAGTACAAAGGTGCTATGCTTGCAAAGGCTTTCACATAAACATTTTAATTGCATTAAATTGTGGCTGAGAAATGAGGCTGGTCCAGCAGTGCATATATTATGTAAATACAAAGCATTTAAACATAAAATTATAAAAAATAATCAAAATAAAGGAAATTTTTATTTGCACCTAGGAGTGGTTCCTTTTTCAATTATGTAATAAAAGATTCATTTAAAAAAATTAAAAATAACAAAACCACTTTGGAAACAAGTAAAAAAAGTGTAAGGAACAATTTAACACCCTCTGAAAGAAGAAACCAGGCCATACACTAAAGATAAGTAAGTGAAGATATACTGTCTTAGCAAAGATGAAAATAAGCATATGCTAAAATATTTCCTGGAACAGGGTCTGGTCACATCTCTGCTTGCAATTCTGATATTTTTAAAGTCATTTCTGAATAAAATCTGCCTGGATATTTCAAGAAAAAAAAAGGAAAAAAAGAAGCTAATGTCAGTTTCTGTGAATGCAAAAAAGTAATTAATAGCAATACAACCAGAGTGTAATTTAATGGACAATAATTAGTTTCTATTGATACGCATTTTTAATAAAAGCTGTAGTAGTTGTTTGTTGAAAGAGAAGTATTTTATGCTTTGTATCTGAAATCCATTTCCTGCCAGTGCATTTTTTCTCTGTAATATTGCAGGAGATGTTCTGTGAAACACCTTCTCTCTTTAAACCTTGATAAAATTCTTGACTGTGTCAAATGTAATAAGTTTTAGACAAATGACTGTCATCTCCTTGAGCCAGAGAGTTTGAAGAGAGCACAGCAAGTGTGTTTATTTGCATTAAGCACATGCATCAGTGTGGTGTGTGTGAGGAGCTCTGGTACAGCTATTTTACAGCCAGTGTGAAGAGATTTTTTTCTATGTCATGCTAAAAGACTATAAACCTTGGTGATGTCTGTCTTATGCAATTTAACTCATTCTAATTGTTCTACAAAGAGTTCTTTTGACTTAGTAACTTCTTCAAGTCACTCTTTTCAAAAGACATATGGAAAACCCCACTCTCATGATTATTAATAATGTACCTACTATGAGAAACTCTCAGAGTAACAAGGAAAAAAAGCCCATAGAGACAGAACTTAATTTTATAGTGGTTGGTAGTGCTTAGTTTCATTTTCTTAAATGTTCCAGCCATTGAATAAAGAAATAATTTGAAAAGGAAATAGCATCTACAGTATTTGAACTTGCCTTTAGCATAAAATGTTTTAATGTTGTGAGTCTATCTTTGACAACTGAAACAGACTTTACTGAATACTGGTAAGAGTTCACTTTGTAATAGAAAAGTAGTCACTCCCTGTGATCACTGTGTCTTTTTAGTATGCAGCCCAGAGGATTCAGAAAAAGATTACATTTACAATAATTAACATATATGTAAATGGAGATCATGGCTATGAATGATAAATTTTCATAGCAATTTAAACCTTGTTCAAATTAATCAACCATACAGACACTTGATTAATGAAAGGCAGCGTCACTTTAAAATGCAACATGTTAATACATATTACTGTTATCGCTGATCAAAGAATCTTTAAACATAAACCAATTAAAACAAAGTTCAATCTACATTTTTTACTGGTTTAATTCCTACAGAATTATAAGAGTATTATAAAAATTTACGTATTTTATTCTCCTTCATATCTATTTACTAAATTGACTGTAGTACGGAATCACACAAGTAATTCTGCTACTTCATTAATATGATTGGATGTGAAAACTACCAGATTAGTTTTTCAATCTAAGCATATACATAATGGCTGATTGCAAAGTGGGCAAAATGCATCCAATTTCATTCTTCATTTGTAAAACCAGTAACTTGCATCTCATCTCTCCTCAATTCAATCGTCAACCGACCGGCCACGCAGGAGCTCTGAGTGACTGACGGGAAGGGAGCTGCTTGGGAAGGCTGCCTTTGTGGCACCTTCCCAACACCACCCATTCTCCAGGAACAAGCAAGGCTAGAGGGTTTTATGGCAATGGCAGATTTTTGCAGAGGTCACCCAAGTGTCTAAACAAGTTTTTCTAATTTAAATTCTTTTCTTATATAATGCTATGTGCTTTGTCATGCAACTCTGCTTCACTTCACTGGAAAATTTTATGCGTGTTTTTCATAAATATATTTAGATAGTTGCAGTTTCTTTATTGCTACTAATGAAAAGGCTCACTAACTTCTAAGGTGTACAACGTTGCTCCCTTCTCCTCATGATCAGGAAAACCTAGTAAAAGTATATAGCACATTTCAAATTGTTGCCTTAATGAAGACTTAGATGCTGTGGTCTTGAGAAGAGAATACATGTCATGAGAAGACTTAAAATTATTAGCTGATCTTTTTTTCTTTTATCAAAATGTGTCTTCAACACACATTACATATCAGAATTTGTATGTCCAAATACTGAGCTTTACTGTA
Organism: Molothrus aeneus; assembly: GCF_037042795.1. Classification (NCBI taxonomy): domain Eukaryota; kingdom Metazoa; phylum Chordata; class Aves; order Passeriformes; family Icteridae; genus Molothrus; species Molothrus aeneus. The sequence goes on along the minus strand of NC_089652.1, from coordinate 21,373,795 downwards.
AATGTAGTATTGGTACAGGGGTAAGAGACAGTAAAATCAAAGTAAAAACATTACTTTTATGAAAGAAATAGAGATGACATAGAGTTGAATTTGGGAAATGGATCCAGTGGGGCATATATGTAAAGTATCCTTGTCTTTATGGGAGCTCCCACACATGTTAGCACTACTCAGATTTCAATATTAGGAATCAAAAATGAAACAAAATCTGTTTACTTACCACAGGGAGTATAATAATTGACCTGTTCCCTTCCTCTGTGGTAAAATGAGTTTCTGGTGCTAAATACAGTCCTTGGGAGAAGAAATACCTGTTAATGTTTTCCAGACACAACAATATGACAATAAAATAGTGCATTCCTGCATCCAAGCTTGCACAGATGCAGCCCACACTAGTGATCATGGTAATATTCAGTGTGCAGAGTCCCAAAGGAGTTACATTTTTCTTGCACATGTACATTTTGCCAGAAACCTGCCCAAAATTCCATCATTCTGTTGGAGCCTTTCAAACCAGTGAAAAACTTCAAACACAGCAGTCTCTTGAAAGAATCTCTGTAGATACTCAGACTGTCCCAGCTACAGAGAACCTCACAAAACCTGAAGCAGCTCATGGTTTAGGCCACCTCTGGGTCCAGTTTGGACCATGAAACTTATCCAGTCTGTTGAATTCCATAGAAGATTGAGACTACATTTGCTTTACTGCTGTCTGGGCCACATCTCAGTGGCCTTGAGACCAGCCCTGAGGTCAGTTTTGCCATTTCCTGATTTGCTGACACGTGCCCTGAATTGGTGCTGTGGCCCAGCTTTGGCTTTTACAAGGAAATGCTCATCTGAGTCCTGCACACAGCAAGGGCTTTACCCGCTGTGCACTCAGACCCCAAACCCCATTCCTCACCCATAACTCTCTACCTCTCCCCTCTGGCTTTTCTTGGGAAGCCTCCTTGCAGCAGCAGCTGTTGCCATTGGTGGTCAAGCTGCCTACAAGCAAAAGGACAATGGGAACAGGAGACCTAATCTCTAAAATAAATGCAGAAAAAAGCAGATTCAAAAAATGCTGTGCCTATATGAAACAAAAGCTCTGTTGCCTTCAGGTGCTCTATGATTGGTGAAAAAAAATCACCATGTTAGCAGGTGCCTTGGGATAAATTATTCACGTGCAATAATTTATTTGTCCACATTTTCAATAAATTTTTGGTTTTACTTTATATGTATTTTTTAATATTGTGGTTTTCTACTATCCAGGTGTTTGACAGGTTGGAGGAAAGCTTGTAAATGCTTTGCAAAGCTGACCTTCTGAGTCTGAAGTGACTGAGAGAGAACCCACAACTATTTCACCTGACTTCTGTTGGTCAACACACTCCTCTGAAAGTGCTGCAGAAGATATAGCTAAGGACAACTTTTAGACCCTGGAAAAGTACCAGAGCTGCTCCTTCTCACCTCCTTGCTAGGGTGAATAGTAAGGATGATTATTCTTCAGCTGGACTACTCTTTAAGAATTCTCTTAAATAAATATTATAAAAAGAGATGGCAATATTCCAGATATCTTATAATTGCTTTTGATTTCCTCTCCTAGTTATATACTGGCATTATAGTCCCTCAATCACTTCTTCATCCTCGATGTATTTGTAACCCCTCTCACCAATACTATTTAGACATTTGATTTGGAAAGGGAGCACTTGGCTGGCAGCTGGGTTGGGTTATCTTACACTTGGGGATTAGGTTAAATATCTATGTTCTTGCAACCTATGACTGATTTTGTACAAACTTTTTTCCCCTCAGAAGGGACAATGGAGGCTGCTGAAGGAGAAGAAAATGTTTGTTTGTTTGGGGCTGTTGGGACAAGAAGCAGGAGGAATTTTTATTCTGTTCACAGCACAAATTATGCTCAGCTTTTAAGGAAGTGTGTGTATTTGTTGGCTTGCAATTTTCAAGCATGTGTTTTAGCAGGAAGCAGAAGTGGAGACACAGCAGTAGTCTAACAAAGAAGGATCCATTAACTTGACTCTCTTTCTTTTCTGCCAGATTGCAATTGCTCACTAATTGAGGAGTTCTTGGTAGCTGGAAAACAGAGCTACAACCTGGCATCAATCTTCTCTTGATGGAAGTCAGTGGTGGCTATGGGCTATTTTGACATTTGACTACCTGTCACCCAGCATTGGCATCCAGGCTTACTAAGCCCTGCCAGAGCTGCAACTACTTTCAGTGAAGGAGATTTTGAAGCAGAAATATTGACAAGTCATACAAGACTGGCCTAAGCCATGAAATGATGGCATTGACAACATCCTGGTTGAGTGCTACAGGAGTGCTTGGAACATACATTTTTAATATCTCCTTAAGAGTAAAGTATAGGGTACAGAAATTGTTTTCGACAAATTTGGGAATATGTGCTGATATCTCAGGATCAATTTTTAGTGTGTATGGAGAGGTAAGGTCATTGGTCAAGCAGATATATTTCCCCTGCACACCTACATTTGAAAGTCAGCAGGAGATTTCTCAACCCTGTTTTATCATTTCTTTTCTTAAGCTGAGAAAGACATTTGAAACTCAGCTCTTACCATTGCATTTCTGTATCCAAATACCAAAAAATTGGACATGTATTTTCCCAATTGGCTTCTTATTGCATTAGACAATGCTGTGCTACTGTGCTCAATTAAATACTGATAGTTTTTACTGCACTTATATTCACCAATTTTGTGAACATTTGGTGATGTTACTCTCCAGGTGTTGAGTTCTGCTACATGAAGACCCAAATTCAGTATCTCTCTATTAAAGTTCAATCTTTACAATCAACTTTAAAGGATGTTTTCATTAGATTTCGGGGGGAAACCACATGAATAAGAGAGATACAAATTTAATAGATGTAAGTCTTGTTTCTCACAAGCTGAAACTGTAAATACACTGGTTGCTAACTGGATTCTGCCAGAAGGAAAACAGATTCTGCTTTCAAAATATCTACATAAGGAAAAAGCAGCTATACAAGCTACCTAGCTTGAGGACATAACTAGCTGTGCAAAACAGGTCCCTCTAACTCAGGCTTCTCCAGCTTTGTTTGAATTAATTTTATACTCCAAAAAGGCTAAGATTGTGACTGGAAGAGAATCATACCATGTGAGTATCTTTAATTTTGAGTGCTGAATGAAACACATACTTAAAGTCTTGCATTACATCACAAGCCTTGAACTGTTAAAAAAATAGTTCTAGGGGCATAAAAATAAACCTTTCTCTGCAAAACCAGTGCTAGCTATTAAAGTAACCGGTGAATGTCACCCGCCGACAAAGGTACCCTGGCACACCAACACGAGTGCACACGGGCTACCTGAGCTCCAGGTCTTCACCTCAGCCTTCTGGAGTGGGTTCTGCACCTTTGTTGTCTGTGTGTTGGCAGAGAATTTCCCACTGTCCCCAAAGCCAAGTCCGGGAGTGGATGGTATTGGCATGAAGGACACTTCCTGAAATCTGAAATCTGCCTGGCAAGGAGTTCGGAGTCAAACATAAAACCAACAGCCACTATTCTGCCTGCAGCAGAAATGTAGAGTTCAAACAGATTTGTTGAAATGTATTTAAGAATTGTGGCAAGATATTTTAGAACATTGTAGCACACATGTGTTAGTACAAACCCAGCCAATTAGGGCAAAACATTCTGGATGTTTTATTCCTGTTAACCCAAACATCAACAAGCAATCTCTTCTGGGTTACTGCTAAGATGTCAGTGTTCTAGATTTCCATTTAAAGTGCTGAATGAAAAAAAAAATTTTGCCTAAAAATTTAGATTGCAGAATGACCCTGACTAAAGTTGATTAAAATTGCAAAATTGCAGTTGAAAATATTTTAAGAATTTGTTTTCTATTGAATATGTTAGTAGGAAATTCATGTAAATCTATCTCTTTTTTTCTGACTTTTTAATATAAAAACAGTAATCCAAATGTTAAATTCTTAAGCTGTGTTTTTTATATTTAAGATAAAAATCTGGAATTTAGTAAAACTTAAATTCAGTTCGGTTTGAAGATTCCAAATTATTTTACTGAAGTAAGAATTCATAAGTGAAAGAATCTCTTGGAGCCTTTGCAATCCTAGACAAATTTTCCTATCCCAAAACTTTCCTAAGAGCCATATGTTCAACTCTATCCTTTCTTTTACTGACCCACAGAATTGCTGTGATAATTTTATTCATTTAACCATTTAAGACCCTGAAATACTTGCCTGTGGTTATGTACTTATGACTATAGCATTGAGAGCAGGAAAGCAGCAGGTGTATCAGCCTCCCTGCCTTGTGGCACCTAGGGAGAACTGGAGGGTTCTCGCTGGGCTCTCCCAGGCTAAGCCAAGCCAAGCACAGCCAAAGGCAGGGCAGCCCAAGAGCCGTGGGACCAGTGAGGCTGAGAGGCAGAAATGGTGTTACTGACAACAAGTGGCAGCAGAAAAAACCTTCCAGGTGTGTTAGCTAGGGTATTTTAGAAAGGAGGCTGACACAGAGGTAGGGACAGCAATGAGCTCCTTAGGAGGGCCAAGACAAGGGGAGCAAGAGGAGTTATGTACACCAGATAGGGAGACAGAGAGGTACACAGTGACAACACAATCATATTAGTTTAGGACCAGGATTAAGTTTTTGATTCCAACAGAAAGGTTGGGGGATTATTAAAAATGCTGCTTAACTGCTGTTACTACCAGCTCTGTTAAAGTGTTAAACCGCTTGTTTCTCATTCATTATGGAGCAAAAGACAAAGCATTTAAAATACTCCTTTGTCACCAAGACCTATAAGACAAACTGCTGCCCTACTCCTTTCCTATTAGGGCAAAAGAAAATAAAATATTCTCATCCAATTACACTAGAAAGGTGATCTTGTTGAAATAGCCAGGAGCTATGATTTGGGAGCATCTATGCTCAATATTCATTCTTCTTTGCCAGAATTTATTTTTTTTTAAAGTCTGCACAATCGGGAGTGTAAAATCCATGGTTCCCACGTGAAGGCCTTTTACCAGTTTCTCTCTACAGTTGCATCCACAGGCCTAAGGAAGGAGCTGGGATTTCTGGTACCATGTTATCCCAGCCTCCACCAAGAGGCTCTTACCACAAAGGTACTTTCATGATTACTGTTGCTAGTGGAACTGCAAAGTGTCAGAAACTGTAAAAAGGGGGTGGGTTTGGTTTTTTTTTCATTCGTTTGTTTGTTTTGAGGAAGAAAAGGAAAAAAGCTAACAAAAACCCACCACAAAACTTACTCCAGGCAAATCTTTAGTTATTCTTACAATGTATAACAGGGCCCAGTCTGAACTCATATCTCAATAGATTACAATCCACATCATCTCACATTTGGCAAAAGTGCCAATTCCTCAGAGCTACAAAGGACAATATATATACTTAAGTCCATACTCACCTCAATCAGTCTGTGTCTGCGCATTCTGTGGGGGATTTAGAGGATGCACAGGTCATTGTCTCAGAGAATTGAAGAGACATATTACAGTACATTATGCTGGGCTTCACCTGGACTGGACACACATGAAAGAGAATTCAGCTGCCACAGCTCCCTTTGTATCTCCCTTTTTCAAATTCTGAAAACAAGCTGAAAAGGAGAAAAGAGACTCAACTTTTTTAAACCCACAGAACTACTGAATAAAGATATAATCACAGGTCTGAATGAAGGTAAACAATGTTATCATCAAATTACAGGCAGTTTTAAACTAAATATTCTGAACATGGTATTTCCATGTTCATGGAAAATTTGTTTCCATCTACATTAATTGCATTACAGAGATTTAATGGAATGCCTAGTTAAATTGTTAGAAGAATAGGTAATATCCATATAAAAAGAAAAGAATAAAATATGGCACCTGGCGAGGTTTTAAGTTAAAAGCTTACTGTTACTTGTTTTGTATTGAATTTGTACAAATGACTCAAGAAGATGTAAAATACAAATGAGAAAAAAAAAATCCTATAACAAAGGAAAAATTACAGAGTAGGATTTACCAGTCATTCAGGTTTGCATTTCAACAAAACAACTTATATCTTGGATTTGTGTGGAGCTGGTTTTGAATTTAGAATAATATCTGCACTAGATGTATATTAGATGCAATACTAAAAGCCATTATTCTTATTCTTCCAGAGGTTTAGGGAAACCTGATTCTTCCACGCCAGATCATTGTCCTTTGTGGGCACATACATGCCTCAGCCAAAACTTATGACTTGTAGATATGGTCTTGGGACTGGAGGGTAATTCTGGGAAGCACTGAGAGCCATCAGCCCAAATTACTTCTATGAGAATTGCAGACAAAAGGCTCCTCATGCACTCAGGAAGCAGAGAAAAGATGAAGTTGTTCATAGCAAACTCCAGCTTATTATAAGTATGAAAATGTCTACAGATAAATTTCTGAATGCAATTTGGTGCCTTCTCTCTGAATTTAAAATGTCTCCTTCTTCGGGAAAGCTGATTGTGCAGATGAGTCATGTGCCTTTTCATAGATATAAACAAACAATTTCAATTTTCATTTTTTCAAGGTGATAAACTGGAAAGCTGAGGAGTTTAGCTGGAATGCCATAAGTATATTCATGAAAGTAAAGAGCCAGACTCTGTCATTGAGGAAATGTGTTTGTGAGAAGGTGATCAGCCATGGAGGAAGAACTCAGTAAATTCTGGTTTAAATCTTTCATCCCTATTTTACTAGTTCAAGAGAAAAGATATCACTCCTATACATATATTTAACAGCTGGTAATTCAACAGAGTAAGCTTTGATTCACAGGACTATGTTCACTAGTGACTGGAGCTACACCATTAGCCATGTGGTGAAAGGGTTTCCACCAGACAGCAGTAGCTGCAGCAAAGGCTATTAATCTCATTTATCTTCTGTAAAAGACCTCACCATCCTTAATATGTTTAATACTTTTCTAAAATTTTACTTACTGCCTTGTTGCCTTCCCCAAGTCAGTTTAGTTTGTCTTTTTGTTGTGAAGCAGTTTTGTGTGAGAATTAATTTTGACATTTTTGTAGGTTATCTACCACTAAGCCACAGGAAAGCCTAAGTTGTTCTCTTGCTTTGTGGTCTCCAGATGGTGGAGGGTGAAAAGCTATATGAATTGAGGAATTCTGGAGAATGAAGTAACACTGCCTTGCCATAAAATATTACTTTTCCATCTTTTAAATTACCCCAAATGGTGTGGTTCATGTAGCTCAGTGGTGACACTGCACAAAGTAGACGTAAATAACTTCAGAGTGAGAGCACCTTGCTTTGAGCAGTTTGGTGGTGGCCAGAGCCTGCAGCTGGCAGGCAGTGCAGAGGTGCAGAGCAGTGCTCCTGGCGCAGAGGGACAGTCCCTCACTACCCTGGAGCATTGCTGTGACCTGCCCTGCTGTGGACAACTGCTGTGCAACACTCTTGATGAGTGCTGGCAAATCCTGGCTCACCTCAAGCCTAGAAGGACTGGTCAGTTCAAACAGGCAGCAGAACACCCACCTGTGCTCCAGGCAGACTGGGACCAGCGTGTCCCCACACAGCCACAGTTCCAGCCTCCAGACAAAGCAAAGATTGCTCAAGGGCAGCCAGCAACCTCTGCAGGTGGCATGGACAGGCCCAGAAGGCAGCCTTTGTCCATGGCCTTACCCTGTGTCATGAAGAACACTTTGACAGTCTCCTCAACTGCTGCTGTTTGCAATTTCGGGTGCCTACAATTCAGGCCAGGAAGGTGGAGGGAAACCTTGCTAATATCATCAGAACCTGCCAGGTTTTCTTTTCCATATTCATTTATGTACAATGATTAGCTCGTTCTTCTCAAATGCCAGGGATGTATTGCTCACTGGAGGAACTTCAGTACCCAGCAGTCTTTAATGTAAAAGGCAAACCTTTCCACTAATGAGCAGTTTGTCTGGTGTTCTTAACCTTATCAGCAGCTCCTGAAGTGATAAAGGCTTAGCTATTATGCACTGAAAGGTGTTGATAATTCTCAATCTTCATGCAGAAAAAGGCTCTTTTTTTGTCACTTCTTAGACTCTACTGTTAAACTTCCCAGACTGCTTACAAATTACCTTGCCCGTTCTGCAAAGCAGACAGCTGGATGCGTTGGTGGGCAGTCGGCAGGTGGAGCCTCCTCTTGTCAGGACAAAAATGATACCTGCTGTTAACAGAAAAAGAACACTGTGCAGTTTAATGATTTAGACCTGTTCTAGAAAACGATGAGAACTCTGAGTAGCTGGCACAAAAAAAAAAAAAAAGGCTGAAAATAGAAACAAACACGGGTGGCAAAGCCAATGCGAATCCCTACCCATGACACAGTGGCCAAAGCAGGATATGAGAGCTGCACTGTGCTCCCTGTGTGTCTGACAGGGAAAACATGAGGGGGAAAAAAAAAGGAGCACGGCTAGTTTAGGCTTAGCTTTGCAGGGTTATGGAGTGAAGAACACAGGACATCATTGTGTCTGTGTAGCTGCAAGAGAAACAATAAAAGCTTGATCAGCTGAATGCTTAAATATGGCTGAATGTTTGATGAGATGAAGATGTAATTTTGTCTATGCTCCCCAAGGGTCTGGATTAAATATGACTACAGGGCCTAATCAAATAGCTAGTCACTGAACAACAGTCCCAACTGCATTTTTCATTCCAGGCATGCTGGGCTGCCCCCCCTCCTCATCCAAGTACATTACTTATTCACTGGTTTGTCAGCACTGTGCATTATTAGCGCTTGAGAGATAAAACTTTAAGTGTTGCTCCCAATTAGCACAACAGTGACCACGCACCATGCTCTGTGCTTAATGCCTGCTCTCAGAGAGGAGCTGGTTTTGAAGGTCTGAGGTGGAGGAGAAAAAAAAATGAAACAGCTTAAGCATTCATTTTGAGTGGAGAGACAGCTCCTATTAACATTTAACAGCATTTGTGCAACTTGGTGCGGAGGTTATGATGCAAATGAGGAGGAATTAAAAGTGGCCAGGGGTTTGTCATTGATGGATTGCAGTCTGGTGGTGTTCACACTTCTGCCGTGTCCATCAGAAGCGATTACTGTGTAATTAAACCTTATTTCTCGACTCTTCAGTGCATAATTACTTTGTGAATGTAACCATCATCTAAAAAAGCTACCAAAATGCTTTAGCATTTAGTCTAGCAGTCATTTCCCTAGCTTGTGTCAGATATAACCATCAGACAGTGCAAAAGAACTGTCACTTTTAATAAGAGGCAAAAAATTAAATGAAACAGTATGCTTATTACAGGAAAATTAGGCGTTCAAGTGGTAGAGTCCTTTTCTGCTATTTGCATAATTTATTCTTTTTTGTCCCTCACACCAGAAGCTTCAGGCAATTTTCTTCACATTTAAATAGATCGCACATTTAAGGCTACTTAAGGAAAATTATCACTTTGCATATTTTAATTGTTGTGAAGAAAGTGAATAGAAGAGGTCTGCAGCTTGGGCTCTTGAGTCAGTCAGATGCTCAACTCTCTGATTCTGGAGCTCCCCACTGCTCCACTAGAGATAACCCTACAGTTCACAGCCATCCACTTGCATTTCATCAGCATGCAAATGCAGCTCCAAGCACTACAATAAGTGGGTCTTTGATATTTACAAACTAGCCACTAATAACTAAAATGTAATTTGTTTGACATAACTTTAGATTCTCTTATCTGACTGCCTTAAAAAAAAAACAGATAAGTCTTTTAGCTTTACAAAACCTAAGATATCATCCATTCAAACTGCAGCCTGCCCTATAAAGTCTGAAAGCTTTATTCGTGGTGAAATCATGTCAGGTTCTCTTGTCAGTGGAGTTTCAGCAACACATCTTTCTAATTTCATTTTCAATTCTTTTGTTTAATTTGCACTCCTCCCCACCTTAATCAAATGAAATGAAAATTCAAATAAGACTTGGAGCAGGAAACCCATTTTCCTTTTACTTAAGGAAATACATCTATTAGTCTGATGTTATAGAGAAATGGATGTCCCAGTCACCAAGACAAGGATGCTCGCTTTACCCTACTCTGTGTGATAATCTGGAAAACAAAGACAGAGTCGGGGTTAGGGTACAGCCCTTTACAAAGCAAGAGGCTGTAAACAGACTGATGACTGTACAAATTCAGTTAATTATAAAGCTAATGAAAAATTTAAAGGGAGTTCTAATGAAAAATTTGATCAAATGTTACTCAGATTATCTTTTCAAGTAATTAAGTGGTCTGGAAAAAAAAGGTTCCCCAAGGTACATTTTAGCTTGTGATCTTTTTCACTCAGAAAAAGTTAGAAAAGAGTGAAACTAAGTTTTCCATAAGCCATGGTCTTTCAACATGGCAAAATATAGATTTCATTAGATCAGCATCACTTTTGTTTAATTCTCAGTGTCCATTCCCTTTGGCTACTGGTCATTTTAATACTTAACTGACTATAAATGCCACACTCATGGCATTATTAATGTCCCCATAATTTCCATTTTCACATGTTTGCAGATTCCCAAAAATCACGCAGATTAATTTGCAAAAAACAAAAAAACAAAACTTCAGAGTGAGATCATGTCCTGTCATCTGTGAAACAAACAAACAAACAATTTTCCCCCATGCCCAACCATCATTGCAGTAAAATGCATATTTTGGACATGGAAGGGAATATGTATAAGCAAGTTCATCCTTTTTGGGTTCTAGAAAGATGTCATGGAAATTACAATCTTTTCAGGGAAATCTGATAACTTAGAGGTACTGGAAGAAAAAAGAGTCCAGTATTTAAAGCTCACATGAACGAACCCATGCATCCATAAACTTTCTTGTGCATATCCAAAACACTAACAAAAATAACATGCACAGTATAATGAGGAATGGGCCCTACACCCCTGTAGATTAAGTACAGACTAAGTTCAATTTCCAATTACACAGAATGACAACTGAGGTAACTTTTATCACTGTGCATTACTCTGATTAAGGTTCACACCTATATGGAAATTCAAGACATGCAGATATAAGAAATACTTATGTACAAACAGAGGTAGAACTTCCTTTATTCTAAACAAAACCATTCTTTGGAAACTACCTCTCTTCTACTTGGCTCTCTGCCTTTCCAAATTCCTCAAGATTTGTTGCTTTAGAAGGAAAGTGGCACAATAAATTACAGCACAGCCAAGTCCCATAACAGACTCCTTCACTCCTACATGTGATGAAGAAAGGACATAAGCTTCCTCAGAATTTCACTGCAATTTCAGCAGCTATTCCCTCTTAGGATTGCAATACATGCACAAATGTAGTGGCCTGGTGGATCTCTACTGAGCTACCAAGACAGCACTCAGCAATATGTATGAATAAGCATTTTAATTAGCACTGCTACAGTGGCTGCAGTGCTTAGGAGGAGGA
>NC_089652.1:21162500-21357500 GCF_037042795.1 Molothrus aeneus | reverse complement strand
TTTTTTTATATAGCATGCCAAAATGGGACCTTGATGAAGACCTACACAGTGCATAATTTCCTTTAAGTTCCTTTAAGCAGTCTTGTGTTATGAGTACAATTAAAAGTCCATCAGTATCCCAAGTACTCGTGCATTATCTACCCTGCCACACTTCGCTAATGCGTCTTATCGTTTAGGTTGTTAATACTGTTCAGTGTAAAGACAGTCTTTCTGAGGTAGACTGTTCAAGTTCAAGGACAAGTCTTTTTCTTACGAAATGCATGACATTCAAAAAAAGACAACAAATAAATACTACATGTACAATATGTAGCAATGAGGTAGAAATGGTTTTAAAGAACAAATGTCTGAACGCACATCTGATGAAAAATATTTTTAAAAAGGAAATGAAAAGCCTCTAGCAATCGCATATAAACCACAAAGAACAAAAGCAAAACTAAAAGAAAAAAAAAGAAATATGAACCACACAAAGTTAAGTTTGGAAATAAACTTTTGCTTCTTTTTCTATTATAAAACAACAAGGAATGAATGTGCTCCCAACCTTGGTGTAGTACAGAACCATTTTATAAATATTTAACATTCTATAGGACTGATTCATATATTCTCACACAACTCTGTGGCAAGGCTGACCCATACTGCCGACATTCTACATATCACTGAGACAGGGAGGTGAAATTTTCCTGCTTTCAGTCTAATTGTCTTTGACAATTGCAGTGCCTAGTGCTACACTGCTTGTGTTGTATTTAAAAACAGGGGAAAGAGTAGAGACTTGTTCATTAAAGATGCAGTATCCCTGGTTCACAAAAATGCATCTGGCAGGTTCAAAATCGAATGTCAACCAAAGGTCCTTGCAGAGTGTGAGCTTCAGTTCATGTATTGGTTAGTCACCAGCACAGCTGGGCTTTTTTTGAATTCTGAAATACTAATATCTCCATGTTTACTAATGTGCTTCATAAAAATCTGCAGACAATTAAACGACTTTTCCTTTTTTTTTTTTTCTTTTTTAGGTAAAGAGACAAAGCTATTTTTTTGGACATGGTGTGTATGCACATATAAATATTATATACACACATGCACACATACAAGATGGAGAGGAGTTAGTGCTGTGAGGACAAGGTTAGCTTTCAGAGCTGATGATGAAAACCAACAGATGTAGATTATTATACATTGGAGGGATGAGTTTTCTAACAAGGGCAGAAATCAGGAGTAATTCCTTTAAGTCAAAAGGGTTATACCACCTTCAAACTGGTGTAAGTGAAACTGTAGGAGGCCCTACAACTTTTGGTGGCCTTGTTTTGTGACAAAGTGTATCCTTCATTTCTGAATAATAAACTTTCCCTCATGATGGAGTGCTTGAGAGAAAAATGCAGGGGGATTATAAGAACAGCCCTTTACCTGAAGTAATTTGTATTTGCAGACAGTGAAAACCCTGGTCATATCCCCAAATTTTCTTTCAATGTATTAACATCTTGATGCAGGAATTAATTTGTTACTCTTTAACTAGACAATCCCCTAAAGAAACATACTATGAAAATCCACCTAAATATGACCTTGTACCATTTTACAGAGCACAGCCTCCAAATAGCTGATAAAGACACCCAGATGATGTTTAGCCTATGTATTTTAGTCAGATGGTTGATTTTCCCCTTGGTAGGTTTGTAATGCTCAAGAAAACATTTTGCCCATCTATCTGCATTTGAGTAGAACACAGACTGACTAATAGATAAATAATCCATGTGAAAGTAAATAGCCTTAAAGTAAACTGCCTTCACATTCCATTGATCAGCTCAGTCAGCAAACTTTTATATATTGTCACTAATGTTCTAAATATTTTGAAGAGAAACACGCCAGAAGTACAGAGTATTTCCATTTCTGTTGCACATAAGGTCATTATGAACTCCTCCTTGAATTGATATTGATCCTTCAGCTTGCAGGAATATTCCTCCAATTTATTTTATTTTTGTTGCTATAGGAATTGTTACTGAAGGGAAAAAGGAAGAAAAGGAGCTGATGCAGAATGGAACCCACACATAAAAACATGACGTAAAGCATCTGCAGTGATAGCCTGACACAGCAGATGCTTTTTAACCATTTCAGGTTCCTTAAAATTCAAGGTTGTGCCAGTGGCAGGAAGCCCCAGCCAACCAATCGGACATTTCTGTGGTAGGGGCCTCCAGCTTTGTCCAATTGTAAAGGACAACAAACAGTTTTCTACCATGGAAATGTCTAAGACCAGCAAATATTTCATCCTGAAAACACCATTAAATCATATTTTGTCTCCCTTCTCAAAACCAGTCCTACCCTTTGGAGCCCGCTCAAGTTCAGGACCGTGCTTCAGCCTTCCCGGATGCTCTTTGACTAGAGGGCTGCTGAGAAGGATGAAAGACCAGCAGCCTGCCAAAACCTGCTCATTAGGGACAAAACAGGGGCTGAATGTGGGGGAGAAGGAAGGAAAACAATAAGAAGGACAGGACACAGCAGGGGATTTGGCCAGCTTGGGCCTGAATTCCATCAAAGGACTGGCCAGAAACCAAGCTTGAAGAAGGGTTGAGGTACCTCCTGTTAGCAGTTCCTGGCCAAGCTCTCACCAAATTCAACAGACACCCTCCCGAAACTATATCAAGGACAGCTGCTGATAGGGTGAAGTTTTGCACTTCTGCTGCCCCAAAGCTGAATTGAGACCTGGACAATGTGAGCATGTGTGTGTGGAACCTGCATCTTTCACACCATTTCAGTTTCTGCCTTTTTCTCACTTTGGTTAACATTTGAAAAATCCATTTCCCAGAGTGACTTTTCAAAGAGAATGACTTAAAGCTGGAAGCCAAAGGGACTGTCTATAATTTTGTTTGCTTTTAGTTTTGCTACAGGATAAAAAGAGCAGGAAAAAAACACCATGTGTAGCTCTTATTAAGCTGCAAAAAAAAATCTGTTAGGAGTATAGTTGGGAGAAAGAGTTTATCCAAACTTATCTGAGCCTTTTAAACGAGCACAGCTCAATAGCAGATATGAAAGGCAATGTCTAAGACAGAAATTAGGTCAGCAATCTGCAACAGTGTACTTTCCAGTGTGATCAGTGTGAACCTACAGCTAATGGGGACATCAGCATCTCCCAAAAATGAGGATGGTGGAATGACCAGGGTGAAGAAGCAGTCTGTGGAGGTTTGGGGAAGCAGAAAGACTGGGTCATAACAAGGATCATAGACTGTAATTGCTGTTGAAAAGAAAAAAAAAAATAGAAGAAAAGCAGGTGATGTACTTAAGTCTTACTTTCTATATCCTTAATGAAAGGCACTGTTTTAAAAATGGTACTTTTATGCTTAAAACATAACGTTTTAGATAGACAAAATGTTTACCAGGAATCCATCTTAAATTAGATTTTGGTTTATTTGCTCTGTTTTTAGCATGTTCTATCTAAATATATATATATATATCTTAAAAGAAAAATAAAGAAAAGTAATAATCAAGAGTCATAAATTTCCAGCAATATCACAAAATCCGTCATTAGCTTTCTGAACGCTAAACGTCTCCATTGATTTAACAGAATGGACAAGGTCTGTACAATTTTTGAGAAGACAAACATGACCTAGTAACAGATTGGTATCTCTCTTCTTGGGGCTTTTCAGTGCATTTATTTAATGGTCTTGACGTACATTACTTAAGAGAAACATTAAATGCCAGTGCTTTGCAACAGTTTTGTTACTGTTTTCTAAAAGTAAACAAACAAAAAATACATTCAAAAAAGCAAGGCTGTTCTGTTCATGTGATGGCAGAGGCTTTGGGCAGCTGCAACATGCACTGCTCTTGCTCAGAGATATTACCCAACATCAGTCAGCTGTCACCAAAAGAGTTGCACGGAAAGCATTAAAGGATAAAAAGAAAGGGGGGCTGGGGTGGGGGAGAACTGAGCAAAATGCCACACATGCCAGCTAGTCTTTCCAGAAGGAAGACACCAGAATATGTATATTTGGGGGAGGAAAAAGGAAGGGGGAAAGAGCACTAACACAGAGAAAAACTTGACTTCAGGGGAAAAAACAGCAGCTCTCTGAAACTTGTTTAGCAGGTTTGCATTCCTAATATAATCTGACTTGTGTTGATGGTGGTTTTTGCCCTATTCCTTACTTTGCTTTCCAAGAGAAACGTAACAAAACTGAGGTAGAAATAATGGTGGGCACACTCCAGCCTGAAAGATTTCTAATGGATGCTAAATGAAGATTGCATTAAGGACAATGAAGCCATACATACACAACAAAAACTCAACTTTACAGTTTGGGAAGGGAAGTAAATGTACTTTGAGGGTTCAGTTTTGCTTTGTTATTTGTACTGTTTGTTTGGTCACAGTCCACTGCACTGCTATAAACAGCTCTGCAACCCATAGCTCTGCCAGCAACCTACACTGATTCCACTCCCTACAGCTTCACCAAAAGAGCCTCAAAACTATGACTGGAGCCATGCAACAAAGGCCAGCCGTCACAGCTTAAGGTAATTTGCCTCTCGGAATACTACCAAATCTTACGTTTGACTGTTTCAGATGCTAACATAAACCAATTAAGTGGCTCTTTCATTCATCTATGCACCTTCTAAAGACTGTATCACCTTATTATCAAGGAGCAATATGCTGAAAACTCTTACAGTTTACCAACAAGAAAAATCATTCTGCTCTGGTTTGATGTGAGAAATTGGCAAAAGAACCATTCCTGAACACTGGGAAACGCTTCTGTTTCTATTTTTAAAAACTGTAAAGCTTCAGTCATATCACGCTTTAGTTTTTTCCTGGATACATTCAAAGTAATTTTCCTTGCCATATTCCAATTGTTGAGGTAAACATACATATTTAATATAAAGTAACATTGAAGCCTAGCCTATAACTCTCAGCAGTACATAGTGCTTTCAACACATTCCTTTGAGGTACTGTACAAATCACAATCACTTTCCTGAGTTTTTGCAGACAGAACATTAAAAGAAATGAACTGCAGAAATTAAGGTCCAGATTATCATTACCCTGTTTTACCTGTTCTTAGTTTAACACCACAGAACAGACAGGATTGAGGAATACTGTTGCTCTTAGAATAGCAAAAATCTGGCTCTCTGTCGCAACACAACCGTTCATCTCTTTAGTCCAATAATGTTTGAAGTTAAAGCTCTTTATATTAGCACATGCCACCAATGTAATTGTGAGGCAAACAAAAAATAAAGCACCACTTCAGGCACTTGACAGCAACTAAATCTCAAGAACAGCAGAATGGAATCAACACACAGGGTTCATGTCCTTCTGAAATCAACCCACTTGCACCTTGCTCCTTGGTGAGTATTGTCTAGCTTGAACAGAACTGAGCATCAACATGCGCTTTCTGTCATGTGTGGCTTTTTCAGATCAGCAGCTCTTGTTTGATGCACTTTTCCTTCAAGTATACCCTGGCTCTTTAGAGGCAAGGTAAATCGTAGTCTTCCCAGTACCCTTTGCAATTTTAACACTACTGAAAAGGGTTCTCTACCCCTATGTAGCAGATTCTGTGTGTGCCAACATTCATTACTTTTTTTTTTTAAGTAGCATCACTGACTGCAACCAAACATTTTGTTCCATTCAACGTATGTATCAAGCTCTTTTTGAGATATGCTAGGCTGTATCTTGCAGAAAGCATTTTCAAAGTCTTGATATGTAACTGGCCTCAACTGGCTGGGCATAATGGCTGAAAGGTCTGTGGCTGGCATGGCATGGAGTGGGCCCACCACGGCTTCCTGACACAAGTGAGCCACATCTAGTCCAGAAAAGCCTTCTGTGCGCTGGACAAGCAGTGCAACCTCCTTGTCATTGAGACAGTAATTGTGCTGTGAGAGCAGTTGTACTATTATCTGGTGTCTCGCTGTGCTGTCAGGAAGTGGGATTAAAAGTCGTTTCATGAAGTACCTTCGAAGAGATTCATCAATTTCTTCTGGTTTACTCGTGGCGCAAATTACTACTATTTGGTCCTCAGCAGAAGTCAGTACAGTGTCCAGCTGCATAAGGAACTCGGTTCTCATCCGACTTACTGGACTATGTTCTTCACTCACTTGAGAGGAAAGGAGCATGTCAATGTCACTAACAAAAATCACCGAGGGTTGGCGACACCTTGCCACGAGGAAGGAGGCATGGACAATTTTTTCTCCTTCCCCTAACCACTTTGTGACAAGGCCAGAGCCAGTGATTTTGAAAAACGTGGCCCCCAGCTGACTAGCTATACATCTGCCCATTAATGTTTTGCCTGTTCCCCGAGGTCCAAATAAAAGGATGCTCCGAGGTAGAGCAGTCAGTCCATTGAATGCATCTGACCTCAATACTGGCCATAAAACCTCCTCCTTAATGACGGCCTTTACTAGATCTAGGCCAGCAATGTCGCTCCAGTCCACGGGAGGTCCTTGGTTGATAATCTCATTCGTAACAAGGTCAATGAGGTGTGTGTCAGTATTCTTCAGTTGCTCGTCCACAGAGTGGTTGGATGAGGTAGCTGCACGAAGTCCCGGGCCTTGCATTGGGTGAGGGAGGAGCTGCCTGTGCTCGTCACCGTGCTCATTCATTACTGGGGAGCTATACTTCCCAAACGAGTCACTTGATCTCGAACCCAGTGAGTTTTTAGCAGTACTATAGGATGGGGGTGTTAGAGCCCTACTGGACTGGCTACTGAATTTCCTTTGCTGTTCAGAGGACATTAGCTGCTTCGTTGGCTTAAATGCTAAGGATGATGTTTCAGCACTTCTGTCAAAACCATTCCCTCTGTTTGCATTTGAAATGCTGTTGTCTGGCATTCGATACATTGGACTCTGTGTAGATCTCTGTTGGCCATAGCTGTAATTTCCATAACTGGAGTCCATTTCTCCTTGCCCTGCCATGTAGAAAGCTTTCCTTTTGAGAGAGCTGGCTGAACTGTTTGTCAGGGCAGACGGTGCGATTGGCGTCAGACCGTGGCCCTGGTAGGAGTAGCTGGGGACAGTGGTTGGGGGCAGAGGGGTTGGAGCAGGGATTCCTGAAGGCAGGTAAGCCGAGGGTGGCGGGGCACCCCCAGGGCTGTACCCAGGGCCAACAGCAGTTTGAGGAGGATAACTGGTGGAAGGGTAGCTGTAACTGGAGAGATTGGAGGTCCCGTTGTAGCCAGGGACGAGGGCTGGTGGTGGTGGCGGTGGTGGGGGCTGTAAAAGTCCCGAGCTGTGCAAGGGGGATGGATGAGGGGATGGAAGTGCAGGTGCTGGCTGACCGCTGTAACTGGTATGCAAATATGAGCCATTGTATCCTGTGGCATATTCCTGAGATGGGAGCCCTGAATGAAGACTGGGAACGGTATGACTTCCACAGGTGCTGCTGGAGTAACTGGGTTCAGCCAGGTTACTGGCCACCCCAGGAGAGCTCCCGATGCTGGCTGAGACATCTGTGGGAGGGAGGGCTGCACTTACCCCAGCTTTGCTGGCGGTGATGACATCTGGGACACAGTTCATGGGATACACGCTCTCTGAGTTCAAGGATGGCTGCCAAGGCTCACTTTCATTCTTCCGACCATTCACCAGCCCTGAGGGAGCTTCAGAGTAATTGCTGAGAATGGGTCGCTCGGCCGGGCCTTCCAAAATCCCGGAATATTTTTCTGCATACTTTTTCAGAAGGTTGGAGGCGGTCAGAGCCGAGATGTCGTCGTTGGCCCAGGCATACTGGTATGTGCGCTGCAGGTGCCCCCGGTAGGCTTCCACCTTGTGGGCTGGGGACCGGGTGGTTGAAGTGATATCGAAGTGCTGTTCTGGCCACTGGGCATGCTCCGGCGTCCACTGCATCTTCAAGCCTAGGGCAGTAGGAAACAACAGTTAACAGTGACCTCAGCTTTTTCCTTATGTTTTCAAATGAGTTCTCAAATATACAGTCTGTGAACTTCTTCAGTGTTCTGAAACACTGTACCTAACAGCACAAGTCCTTAAGGAAAGAAAAGGACTTGAAAATGCCCTTAAGAAGCGGCATGGTTGGTTTGTTACAGGCACATACACGCATAGACAAATTTTTTGCCAATTCAGTAGGGGGGCAACTTTTTGTTTAAAAAATATAGGTAATGTTATAGCTCTCAAAGTAATTAAACAAAGCTCAGTATATTTTAAACACTCAGAGTGGAGATTTACTGTAAATATACAAGGCATCCAACTGCTCTGTCCTCTTTCATCCCCGTTTCAGTTTTATATTTTAACCAATATAAAAATATGAGACACAGCTGACAGATCACATCTAGGATACCTCTCTTATTTGGTACTGAACACCTAGTTAGCAGAGTATAATGCACCCTGCGCAGAACAATATGACACAGACAGAGCAGGTCATTCCATAATCCAACTCTCATCTAAAGTGGTCCACGACAGTTTCAAATCTGCTTCGTGGAGTGCAGCAAAGCAATCTCCCAGGCAGCGCTCTGTCGCTTTCATCACACAAAGCCTACAACTCGGTATGAATTACAACTGGCTCCTTTCTGCCTCTCAGTTCTGTTGTTGAGGGTCTGGAAAAAAAAAACAAGCATGACTTGTCTGTCGGTCTCCTTGCTTGCTTTCTCTTCCCCCCCCTCTGCTTCACAGCCTCCAGGGTACAAAGAAAGAGGGTTAAAGAAAAAAAATAAGAGGAAAAAAAAAAAAGGATGAAGAAAAAGAAAAAGAAATGAAGCTAAGTCCCTAAAAGTTCTGTGGCTTCCACAGCTAGCTATAAAAAAACCCCAAAACAAACAATACAAAGCCAAAACAAAATCTATAATTACAAAAAAAGAAGAGAAAATGTAATTTTGAAGCAATTAATCTTTTAATAATGTGATGTGAATTATCCCTCCTCCTTGTAACTCACTGCACTAGGTAAGAGCAATTTACAAGAATTAAGATAACCCCCTCCAACTTGTACCTATGCATGGTAGACACATTGCTGGGTTTTGAACAGCTGTATCAAATAGACCTCCTTAATCTCTCTCGTATTACCAAAAGTGATTTTTGCAAACAGTCTTGTGCCCTCTGGCACAGATTCCCTGATAAGGAGGAGGCCCAGTCGAAATGAAGCATCTGTGGCACTAGCTCCCCTCTGAATTACTGCAGTCTATTTTGACAGCTTCTACCCCCTCCTGTTTCTCTCCCCAACCCCTTTAGCTCTTCATTGCCTGACTCTGGCATCTGACATGGCCAGCTTAGCCTCGCTGAGCTAAACCTAACACAGCACACAGTTTGGTAACAGAATGGCATGTTTATTCCCTTCTGACTCCCTCTTCCTTGTTTGCAAAACCACTGCACTAGACACTGGAAGTTAATTAGCAGGATGATGCTGTGCTAATTGTGTTAATTTACAAGGTTTTAGTCAAAGAGAATCATGCCAGGGCTGGCACTGCTGTCATGCTTCCGACTTAATGATTAAGAAATACTGAAAACAAGGTGGGAAGGATTGCAGTAATTACACAATAAATGAATAAAGCAACAGATTCATTTGCAATTATATTTTATTGTGGTTGCACTCATTTGCATTTGGATTCTCTTTTTTCTTTTTTGGATTCATGTATTTGCAAATCACCAAATCATTTAAATTTAGGCTGAAAATGGCAAAGTACCTTTAATTGAGCCTTATATTTTATTAGTACAACTAGTCCAACTAGTAAATCTCACTCCCCCTGAGCATGCCATTGATTACTTGTGGATTTTTTTTATTCCTGAACGTTCTCTTTCTCTCTCATTTTTCAAACACTTTGACAACTTGATAAAAATGTCTGTTAACAGTTATACAGTTATCCTAGAAAAGTTAATTCAGAGAAGTGCTTTTGACAAATGCAGCTTTGAGACTGAGGTTTTGTCAGATTTATTTCTATCATTTAGCATTAATATAATATTTTTTGCTAATTGTTTCTGATGTTTCAACTGTTACCTTTCAGAGGGAATAAGTATATCACGAAATTGGGAGAAATTATAGAAATCACGTATTTAAATAATTGCATTTAAAAATGCAATTTTAATGAGAAACTATCAGAAGTTTCTAGAAATCACACTTTGTTAAAATCTGCTGGAAATCTGAAGAATAAATCACTAAGAGCCAGTAATTGCCAGTAATCAGTATCTGAAATTATTCTAATGTCATGAGAAATACCACAAGTTTTTTAAAACCCAAAATTATTAATGTTCCTGTAACGTAGAACTGCATGACAGCATGCAAGTTCACTGCCCTATTAAAAAAAAAAAAGTCAAACAAAACCAACAAACAAGCAAAACCTATTTGTGTTCTGCAATGTTTTGCTTATAAGGTTACCAAAACACTGAAAGCTTCTGTTACAGAGATGCAGAAAAACTTGAGTAGGTTGATGTTTCACTAGATACTAATGAACAGATGCCATGGGAAAGACTCTTTGCAAAGAAAGCACTAAAGCAGCAGTGAAACTTTGGAAAAAGAAGGCAAAATAGACATGGATGGAGCAAAGAACCTGACAGGGCTGTATTTGTACTGTAGTTAATGAATATGCTTTTGGCACATTGTTTTTAACTGCTTCTATAAGAAAGCCTATTCAATTTAAAAAGATAAAAGAATGCACTGGGTCAGAGCTCAACAACCTCACACACTACCTACTCTGTAAGCTTTTCAAAATACCTTTCACAAATACTTTAAAAATTTCATCAATTGGTCTTTTTTTATTTAGAATGGATCATGCGTTTTTAAAATAAAGTAATTAAATTTATAGTCACAGTGGGGATGATGTATTTCGATCATGCAAGAATTCAATTCTTTGAATTTTATTTGTCTAGATTAATTTCTTTTCCTTATTATGAGGCTGCAAAAGAATGTCAGAAAATCTAAATTATCTATTATAAGAGGAGGGAAAAATCACATCATTGGCATTCTTTATTTAGAATAATTGCTAGATAGACCAGTAGTTTCACACTGTCATGCTATCTTTGGATATGCTCACTGAACAATAATTGAAAGTTTATTTATTGATGCATATTAAATACCAGTGCATTTAACAAAGGCTGTAAAGGCAGGATTAGGCTTTGATTAGATAAGCTTAAGAGAACAGGACTGTTCTCATCCCATGAAACATGAGCATTTATTCCAGCACATCGCAATCATTAGTGTTATTTGGAAGCATAGGTTAATAGTTAACCATAAGCATATTTTTTGCATTAGTAAGCAGTGAAGAAATCTGAATTTACATGAAGTCTGCTGGAATGGTCTGGACTGGGGGGCACAAAGAGCCATTTCCTCAATTTGATATTAATTGAAAAAGCAGAAAACTTTCGCTAGGTTTGACTCTATTTGATAATAGTTCACAAATTGTTTGACAAAAGTCAAATGTGTGATTTAGGAGAAAAAATGAAGCAGCAGCAGCTGTTGCAATTTTTAATTATGCAAACATTCCCCTTCCCTCTGCCCACCGTCAGCCCCAAATTGCTTAATGTTTGTAGCCACTTCCTCTCCATATTTCAAATTGTATTTTATTAACTGCTTTTTGTTTGAGCTGATACATATTTCTGCATTTTTTTTTTGTTAGGAATCCAAATGCTGATATAAACATCTAAAATCAGGTAAATCAGGGCACATTTAGAGGTCATATTTTTTAATTTAGTGTAATTTAAACTCTGATATAAACCACAGTGTTGCAGATAGTGTATTTGGTTAATAACTTTTCTGAAAATCCAGAAGCAACACAAGGCTGAATGTATTAAAAAATCCCACTTTGCTAACTTAGGAATCCTCTGAACTATCAACATTTTTGAACTGTGTAAAGTGTGCTAGTATGGGTTGTAAAAGTCAAAAGGAAAGGGCTCTGTTCTTTAAGTACAGGTATGTACTTACCAGAGAATTGCTTTTAAGATAAATTTAATACATTATATAGATAGGCAGTGTAGGCTATTTTAGCAGTATCTGTTTTTCCTTGTCCTGACACCTTGCTATACATTCCTGTTCCATAATTCTTACAGTTGGATCTATCCAGATTACATTTAAAGTAATTATAGTCTACAATTTCATTATGGAATTACTTCAAACTAAGTGTTCAACCATATTTCCCCTTCTAATATTGTGCACTTAGCCTGAAAATGGAAAATCTAATACACAATACTTCATCAGCTGCACATATAATAATTCCGTATGGCCAAAAGCCACTTAAATATTCAGTTATATTAATTCAAATTAAAAGTAAACAAAGAAAAATACCAAACAAAAAGGAAAAAAAATCCAGAGTTATGAAAAACTAACATTGCAATCCAAACATAAAAAGGAACAAGCAACATCCTGTCCAAGAGGGCCTGATCCTGCTGGGAGCTGAGATGACTTTGTGCATACAAAGAACCCCCAGTGCTGGTCCCCTCGGTACCAGGTCAAAACTTCTCATCCCCATACAGGATAATATCTGTCAAAAAAGATAAATAACTAGCCTTTGCTTTCAATTTCAATACAAGGGTTTCTGTTGAAAATAGGCATGGAAATATGGTCCAGAAATAGGACGACACTGGGTAATACCACCACAAAGGATTTACAGTGCCCCAACTCACCAACTTGCCTAGCAACAATGTGCTTTAGAGAAAGGATGCTGGGACTTTAGTGAACCTCTCACCTATTCACACCTCTAATAAAATAATCAAACTAAATTTAAATCATATGCAGCTGTGGGTTTCTGAAGATACTGGAAGAGATTGCACTGCACTTCTACAGATGTTGGTGTAAAAAACCTAAATGTCCCAGAGCTGCTGTGCACAAGGCACTAGAAGCAAGGCAGTACACCAACCTTGCCAACCAGCTACCAAAGTTTCAGTTTGGATCAGGGGCCTTCAACTGTTCCTTCAACATACCCGAGGCAAAAGAAAATAATTCTTCTCTTCTTGTGGTCTCTCTTTTCCTGCCCCATTCACCCCTGCAGTGCATAGGTCCTACCTAGCACAAATCTGAAGCCTCCTTTGCAAGCATCAGGAGTCAAGCAGGTTCTTAACTTTAGGCCTGTTGTTAAACATGATCTGAGTGACTGCCTAATGTACTGTTGAAAAGGGCTGCACTGCACCAGGGGTGAAAGCAAATGGATGCTTCTGCCAACTGCCCATAGCAGGCAGCTAGGAGCACACTGCTGCAAGGTAGGAAACAACTCCAGAACGACAGCTCCAAATACCACCAACCATTTTCCCTCTAGACTTGAAAGCGCATGTGAACTTCATCACTTTGGATTGTTTACACATTTAGCCTAGGACCCCAAAAACTGTCCCTGCCCACTGAACTACTACCCTCAGCCCTGTTCCCAGTTATTCAAGACACTGAGTATTTACACAACAGATCACAATGATTTTAGCCAAGGGTTTGCTTCTTGTGGACACAAGGAGATTGGCTCTGCCAAAAGAGCCACTGACTTCAATACCTGTTTCATTAGGAACATACCAATACGCCTCAAACCCCTTACTCCAGTGTGGGCTGAAGGTGTTAGTACCTTGAGCATCAGGCCCTAAAGTAACATTTTAAAGTCCTTCTCAAGTATGAGGCAGAGCTGAATAAATGAGTCATGCTGTAACCGCTGTTCAAGATGTAGGACACACAGCTCCCTGGATTTGTACTAAATCTGATAATATTTTATAAGACTGTATACTGTCACATGTCCCATAATAATAAAAATTAATTCAAGATAAAACAATTCTCTTACACTCAATTTTTTATTAATAAGTGTAATTTCAGCTGTTTGAAGATAGCGCAACTGATCTCTCTTAATTGGAAACAGGAGGGATTTTGAAGAGTGGATTGAGCTAATTATGTTTTGCAGGAAAAAAAAAAAAAGGAAAGAAAATGATTCCCACATTTATTTTCTAATTACTCAGTGAAGACCTCTGCTCTAGTCCATGAGGAACTCCTTTGACGTCAAAGGACTCACTGGGAGGATGAGCCTCCAACTGAGATGCCCAGCTGTACAGTCCCAACTTTGTAAGCTTTTTTCAGTAAGTGGCAGCCACAAACTCACAAAAAAAGGCCTGGAAAATGCTCTCAGCATTTTCTTAGTAGGGGTCTGTTCTTCCTCTTATTATATATGCAAGCCCTACACATCAGTGGGAGCACGCTGTTGGCAGGGTATTTACAACATGATTTCCATCTAGCAAGGATAGTGAAAGCATTTCAATCTTTAAAACAAAACACTTAAATCATGAGTAATATTGAGGATCACATATATGTCAACAGCACTTAAAGATGAAAGCAGTTAAGAAAAATGTAACATATTTTATGTGAAACTGGAATGGTTAAAAAACAAATTACAAAATTAAAAACTAATTCCAAACTGATACACCCCAATTATCTAACTTTAATACTGTCAAATGATTATTCTT
This sequence comes from Molothrus aeneus, assembly GCF_037042795.1. NCBI lineage: Eukaryota > Metazoa > Chordata > Aves > Passeriformes > Icteridae > Molothrus > Molothrus aeneus. Next base: position 21,343,196 of record NC_089652.1, on the reverse strand, counting down.
TTAAAACCACACTTTCACACCTTACAACAGCAAATTGCAATACATCTACAGCAAATGAGTTCTCTTCCCACAAGCCCCCTCCCTGCCATTTACATAAAGCAGCCTTTGATAGTCACAAAGACATTTCTGGCTAAACAGCCTTTAGAAGATCCATTAGCTTCAAAGGCCTGAAAAACAGAAATAAAGAGAAGTAATAGTCAAGCAAGCAAAGGGAAACTATGACCAGAGATGACACTGCCATATTTTGCCAGCAGAAGCAGGCTGGATCCAGAGGCCAGCCTCGCAGCAGCTGCAGACGTGGCTGGTGGGGACTGGAGCTATTCCTGGGGCACTCCCGGGACCTCCCAGTCCTCTGCCTACCTCAGAGGTGCTGGTTTCTCTGCAGCAGCAGTCCCTGACACAAAAACATCCTTGCTGTGTAATCACACTGATGCACGATCACCGTGTACCAAACGTAAAACCATTTATGCATGTGCTTTGGAACCCATCTATGTAGAGGATTGGTCATATTTGTGATTAAATGCACTTTATCTTTGAAATATTTTATTATGTCAGTTTGCCCTCACCATACTAATTTGCTCATAACACTTTTCTAAACCAACTAGAAAACACACTAACAAAAACATAATTGAATTTTCTTTTACTCTATTATGATGCTTCCTCTGGCCAGGATTTACATTTTTAAGCTGTTTTTGTCAAGTAGCTCTGAACAGTACCATGCCTTTAAAAGACTTAGCATGCTTTGTCAGTGCCAAATGAATAAGATACTAATAATTTCTGAGAGAATACTCAGAAAAACAATAGCTGTAAACAAATGTAAGCATAACTTACATGAAAAAAATAACTTTTTGCAGTCAACCGAACAGACACTTATAGCCATAATGTATTTTTAAAAGATTTAATACACCACATAATCAGCAATTTATGCCCATATAAACATGAAAATCAATATAACTGACTTAGGATAACTAGTATTCTAATTCTGAGAATTAGAATATTCACATGATAAAATATAATAATGAATTAATACAGAGTTTGGTCATTTGACACAAGTATTTTTGCATATTTGAAAATGCAAAATATTTTAGACTTGGACTGTGATTGTGCTCCCACTGAAGTGCTTATTTCAAGGCTCAAATAAACCCAACTGAAGCTTTTAGAAGTGCAGAAAAATGCATACTCTCTTTTTAGGCAACAAAATAGCAGAAGTAGCCTTTTATTTGGTTTTTCTTCAAGAAGTGGAGTTTGAGGCACATTTACCTTGAAAGAGCATAACACAAATCCTTAAAAGCAGAGCAGACAAAATACCTTCACGCTTTATCGTGTTTCTCACGTAATCAGCTGAAGCAGGTGAAACACAAAACCCTGAACTTGTTTTTTAGCAAGTAAGTGAGAGGCAAAAGGAATAAATTTTCAGCACTAGGGAGCCTGTCATGGAACATTTGGATCTTGACCTAAAAGCTTCTAGGAAAAAAAAAAAACCTCTAATATCTGAAAATTCTAATTTTCAAATACTGGATTCTGTTATTTTTCCATTTCTGTTGCTAATCATGTTTTAGCAAATCATTTCCTTTTACTCTTTCATTCACCCTTAGAATTATTGCTTTGGTTCCTTGCCACTAATAAAGCTTTTTTAAAACCCTTTTCTCATGTATCGTAAATCCATTAAGACAATTTCCTTCTTAAGCTCACTTCCTTTTGCCAAATGAAGATCATCAGGACATACCACAGTGTCCAAAGGGACAGCAGAGCTAATGAATATGTATGTTTTATGTCACAGCAGAGCACTCCCCTTGTTCTTCAGTATCGACCTTCTCTTATGTGAGTAAATAACAGGTGAGCACTTGTGCATGAGGATAAATGGGGTTAAAACTGCTATACAGGGACATACTTTATTTGAACAAAGTGGGTGCACAATAAATACAGATTTAACTGATGCTGAATTATTTTTATATCATGTTGTTCCAAAACGTTAGAAAATCACCTTGCTTTAAAACATAAGATCAACTTAGACAGCAAGAGTAATTTAAAATATATTTCCCTTCAATTAACAGCAGCAGTACTCTGTATAAATTCCATGATAATATTATTTTAATATATTTTTCACTCAACATATCTAAAAAAAGTAGGTATGTATTTCACAGCTTTATGTATAGCAACAAAAGTTTAATTCCAGAGATTCATCTAGTCAGCTCTATTTGTTTTTCAAACATGAAAGTAAAGTTCAATTTCAATAAGTTTCAAATAATTGTAATCGGGTTTGACGCATTACATTCAACTAACATAAGTGAAAAAGCAAATTTATATGGGCCAGTAGCACAATGCTCCAGCTTGGAATCAGGAATACTGCTTTCCTTTTAAAGCACTTATTTCAAAACCTACCCTTGTCGGATAGGTATGAACAGTTGCTTTACTCAGATTAGAGTACCTCTGCTAATTAGCTAAATGAGAACAAATACTGATTAAATGTATATATAGAAGTAATCTGATACTCAAGGAAAAAAAAATCCTTAACATGTGTCCACAGTATACAAAGCTTTCACAAAAATTGTTTATGTTATTTATGCTTTTTGGCAATCTGCACATTAATTTTTAATGAAATAGTAAAGAGATGTTGCGTCTCACACTTCAGTAAAAATATTCTATAACCAGGACTGGTTGACATAGTGCATTAATTCAGTGTCCTTCACTCCTGGGACCTGTGTATAATTTAGTCCAGCCTGAAGAAAATAACTTTGATCTGAAGGCTGTGGAAAAAGCTACATATGAAATGAGTTTTGGTGGGTTTAGTGTTGTTTCTTATATACAAGACGACATATGAAGATAAACTGCTTTAGAATGCTCCTGACATGGCCCAGGATTAAGAGCAGGGAGCTCTTAGCAGAGCTCATCCACTCTCTCCCTTTTTCCCATCGTACCAGACACACATCACACACATTTCTCTCTCTACACATCAGAGCAGCTACTGCTGGCACACACTGCCTTTCCACTGAGAAGATCCTGTGCACAAGGATCGTATTATCAACCTGTACACTGATTTGGGGTCTCCATTAAACACCCAAACAAACAACAACGTCTGTATTACAACATGGGAGATCACGTTGTTGTAGGAAGGGATGATGTTACCACATGGAAGGTGAGATTTCCTTCCCAGGGTAGGGAACACCTAAGCTAAGTCATCAGAACTGCACTAATCATGCTCCTAAGGAAAAAAGAGCTCCGGCACAGCTCCTTCCCCGGCTCGGCTGTGCGAGCAGCTGACCCTGCCTTTCCTTCCTGCTCCCCCCAAAGCAGAGAAACAAGATTAAAAGCAGAAGCACAACCAAAGAACTGACATCCTAGAAAAACTAAGCTGAGATAAATCTTTCCCCCACTTAAACCTTTCAATTACTGTATTTCACAAATTCCAGAGATTCTTTCTTGCTCACTCAATAAAATGTATCTGAATTAGCTACTGAAAAATGGAATATAGCCAATTTTTTGCATGCTCTTGGTTTGGGACTTACTATATTATTTCCTGAGCATTTGAAAGGAACTATATAGATTGTTCAGTTGGCTTGACAAATTATCTGGGGGACAGGGAAAGGAGGAACAGGGAATTTTCTATAGACAAATATAGAAATCTCTCTCTCTCTCCTTCTCTCTCTCTCTATTTATATATTTTAGACACACAGGCATCAGGGCACCAGAGAGAGAATGTCTCAACTGAGAAATTGAACTCTGTGTATGCTGATATTATTTCCATATTCCTGGAGAGAGTGGTAAGGAAAAGAGACTAACTCGTCATACTAGATCTTGGTTCTCCTTTCTCAAAAAATAAAGTAAAATTCATCCTGCAACAGGAAAAGTTAAGCCATGTCCAAAGACATACAGGGTGTCACTGGGAGGGTGCACAAGCAGAAAAAGAGGGCAGAAAAAAAAAAGTGCTGGTTTTAAAAACAGAAAGAAATTATAGAGCCCAGATGATAAAACGTCATACTCCTTTGCAGCTATCACACAAATTTAGCCATTTCTGTAAACAGCTTTCAAGATACAACAAAAACCTAAACCATGCAATGATTGTATCAATAACTAGCTGAGTACTATTGATAGCTAAAATAACAATAATCTGTGTTATTTTTCTGTAATTTTGTCCATAGCCTTATTGCATATGTAGTCACCTAATGATGAAATACTTTTAAAATTTGCTTCAGGGTACAGAAGTCAAGCTCCACTGATTAGCATCTCAAAGCGCGCTACAGGCACACATTTGTATAGCAGAATAATAGCACTTGTGTTTGCATGCTGCTAAAAAAAACCCAACTCCCCCCGCCTCCCCACTATTTTACTTGATGTTTGATGATGCTCACTGATGAAAGTCTCCTCACAAAATACATACAATACATAACAGCTAACTGTAAGAATGTCCAAAAAAAGGCAGAAAGGTAACATCACAAAAAGGAGCCAAAAAGGGGTTTTGGGGACATGCAAGATATTTAGACCCCAGGTTCATGGGCTTAATTCTTCTGTCACTTCTCTGGTTTGAAGTCAGAAGAACTACTGAAGCTTACAATTTATTGCAAAGGAGATAAATGTGCCACATTAAAATGTGTTAATTACATAAATTATATTTTATTCACCAGTGTTTGGGGTTTGGGGCGTGTGCTTAATAAAAATTCATCACAGAAAATATTTCATTAAGATCTTGATAGAGAGTTCTGATATTCATTGCACTAGCTCGGTTTCTGATTAATTTCCTATGTCTAATTAGGTGGCATTCAAACTTTATTGAATGTGAGCCTTCCTAAAATTTGCTGTAAACTGACAGGACTGTGTCTGATTTCAGCCACATTTTGAGACACCAGTCCAACAAACTGCCTTCAGCAGCCCTGCATCCTTCCCTGCACATTCCCCTTCTGCTATTTCTCCAGGCATACTTTATTACAAGGTTCAAGTTACAAAAGTCTCCATCTAATTTTGTATTACATAATATTAGAAAAGTGCATCCACACAGATTTATAGTATTAAAAATGCTACACACTATCAACAGGAACACTAGAATCTTACTAAGTATTCAGCAATTATAAGCTTAAATTATTTTTTCTATTAACACTTCTCTTTTTATCCATAATGTGTAAGTAGCATCTAAGAATCATTTAAAGAGTGCTTAGCACTAATATAATTAAACTTAGCATCACTTAGCATCAAGAATTAAGTTTATAAATAAATAGATATTCACTGAAGTATGATATCAGTAGTAAGCATTTATTAAAAGTTGCTTCTACTCGAGAAAAAAAAAATTAAAGTTAAAACAAAGATCAGATTGAATTATGAGGTTTTGTGAACACTGTGAGAGTTTTGTGGTTGCATGTAAAATATTTACAGATCTGCAGAAGATGTACAGATAACAATTGAAAGGTGCATTACACTAATCAGAGAAATGCATAGCCTCTGCAAAACAGGAAGGAGTGAATAATTTTAATTTTCTCTCTTCTTACAGTTTTATATTATTACACAAGGGAAGCAGAGGAAACCTAAATATGACCCTATTTAGATATACTAACTGAAAAGCCTTTGTAGAATTTTTAAGCAAACAGGATTGTGCTTCCAACACTGCCCATCTAGTTTTCCAATGTGTTAAATTGGATGGTTACTTGGACAGCTCTCTATTCATAACTGAACTGTGGAAAGGAAACACAGAGGTGGCATTTTCCTTTTAAACCATCTAATGCCTTGTAGCCAGATTCCAAAGCATCAAGGAGAGATTTCTTTTTTTTCCCCTTTTTTCCTTTTTTTTTTTTTTTTTGCTAGTAGACAAGCTGTCGTAATTGAAATGAAGTCTAATCAGACTCATTACTGTTTTCAGCAATTTGCACCACCAAAGATGCTTATTAGGTAACAGTGTTTAATAAACCACTCTTTAGAAAACTACCAGTAATGAGCTCTTAACAGCCAATCTTTAGCGTGAATGTAATGTGAAAAGTGTTCCTAGCACTGAATAGATTTTCACATTTAGTAGTGTCATAATTAAGCTCAAGGAATTGGTAGCTGTGATGATAGATATTTACTGCAATATAGACTTTCCGCCCCATGAAAATATATTTGAAAATACTTGGAGTTCAATATTTCCAGAGGAAATTTCAAAACTGCTTAAAAAGACTGTGTGAGGCTGGATTAGGTCTATAAATGATACTTAATCAGAGAGTATTTAGGGAATGCAGAGTACTGTGAGTCCAGTATCAACTACAAAGCATGCATAAAGTTAATTCCACCTAGCTTTGTTTGACTGCTCGTCCATCTCTTAAGAATTCCAGTCATTAATATACAAATAATAAATGTTGTTGTCACCCTCTGAATAATAATGAACAAAAATGGCCAATAACAAGACATACTTGAAAAAACAATTGTCAGCTCTCTTTCCACAGTAAAAGCTGAAAATGCTCGAGAAAAAATAGCAAATTGCTTGATTTCAAAATAAAATTATGGATCTCTAATAAATGTATATATATATATATACACACACATATATATAGCTAATGCTGTTTTCTCCTACATGTTTCACATACTAGCAAGTCCTAATATCTACTTAGCACCAAAACCCCCCAAATTCTTAACATAAAGAATACCACAGTTTTGAAAATGTAATACTGTGACATAGATTATTCATAAAAGCCCCCCACAAAAGCTAAGTTTTCATCGATAGAAGGTTCAATTTAACTAGACGTACACCTTGCCACGCTCGTCCCATCAATACTACTACCTAACAAATGCTGAAAGTGGCAAAAAAGAAAATAAATTGCATGTATAAACTCCAACTAATTAAATATCCAGAGTAAATCTTGAGGAATAGCTTCTGTTCTCTCATACGATTGATTTCAGCTTGACATAATATTTAAAGTTATCAATAAGAAATGACCGAGACAACCTTTTTCTCTCCCACTAGGAGAAATACATAGGGATGCAAATGTTGTTTTGCTTACTAGAGATACTGCTGGACAAGGTTTGTGTTGGCGGCCAAGACTTTGGAAAGAAGTGCATAAACATGAGTAATCAATAATGAAACCACTAACAAAATGATGAAGATCAGTTCTCTCTGACCAAGATTTTTATATTGGAATTCCATGTTAAGATGTTAAGAAGAGTTCCTTACTGAATGAGTTGTCTCACTGCATCCTTTGTATACCCTAACCCCAAACTTCAGCAGCCCTAAATGCAGCCTCTAAGCCTCTGTATCTGTTTGCAGCTTTCTGAATCAATAGGACAATGAGAACTGAGACTACCAAATTAATGCCAGTTTCATTTGATTTTGCGGTTTGTGCTTCTTTGCACTACAAAGTGGAAAAAGAAAAAAAAATCCCAACACAACCCCACACCTTTAACTCGATCCCAGATGGGTTTTTGCAGCTTTAAGATCAAAATATCTTCCAGTTTCTTAAGTCTAAACTGAATTTTACTTAGATCCAACATTTTTAGTGTGACTGCTGCTTATCTTATTATGCAATTCCAAACTCTGCACCTTTAAGTCACATAGTTAGCTCCTGCTCTTTGCAAAATAACGTAACATAAAATACATAAAATAAAATAACAGAGACTCCACAACTGCTTTGGACTGCCTCCTCTTGTATTTGTGAATAATGCATTAAACTTCACATCATTTGTGAGTGACAACCTGATGGTCCAAGATGCATAACATGCATTTTGTACTGTTGATTTTACTAAGCACAGATGCTCTGAAGCATCAATTGTTCATCAGTAAGTCCTTCAATATCATCCATTATGGTATTTTTTGTAGTTTAAGACTGGGGTTGACATAAATGTAGCATCCATAGGAGGTATTTCAGGCATTACTATAAAGCTATTGTTACCATACTTTCTTACTCCTAACACAAAATTAAAGCAGGGGGGAACCTTCAGCATATTCCCTGTGTAGCCTAACACTACCACAAAAACAACAATAAGTTAGAGAATCACTTTTCAGCCTCACATCCTCTGTATTTTATCAAGTCTACAAAATACCCATCTGCTCACCGAAGATGCTGACCCCAAACAATGCCTGACTTCCAACAGAAATTGAGATTTTTCCTCCTGGTATCTCTAAGCCTTCTTAGCCCGATCACAAAAGTCTGATCTGACTTTTAGAGGAGTTTCCACTGAAGAACTAGGACCTACCAAATTTTACACTACTCCAGGCTGCTACCCTGAGATGGCGTGTCATATATACATGAGTATGGACTAGCATAAGAAACCGCAAAAGCGTAGGAAGTCAGAGAAGGAGGTGAAGCTACAGGGGCAGGTTGAACTCCAGGCAGAATTTGCCTCAAAACATTGAATTGGTCAGAAAGAGCAGCAGCATCCTATAAAAAGGAGAGTGAGAAAAACCTTAATGTCCATATTTAAGGTGCTGCCATCAACCAGAGCCTCCATGGTATATATGTTGAGGACTCTCCACAGGGGCAAACAGGAGATGACAGCTTAAGTGGGAATGTTTGCTGCCATCAAAACCAGTGTGGAGCCTTGGAGTGGTTTGTCTCAGGACAACTCCACCACAAGACAGCATAAATAGCAGAAAGAGGACTCCATGCAAAATTTATGGCACTTTCTACAGTAGCATAGACACCTTCTTCTCCATCAATTAAATTACAGTACTATAGCTCACCTTCTCCAACTAGGACCCAGCATCAACCACAATTTTCCCTTCAGCAAAAGGTACCATAAACAATTGTAGGGTACCTTTGAGTACAGAACACCTCAGATTTCTGTTCTCTCTTCTCTCTCTTTATGTGATTTTTCAGTACATGAAGGGGGACTACAAGAGACCTGGAGAGGCACTTTTTACAAGGGCATGTAGTGACAGGACAAGGGGGAATGGCTTCAAACTGAAAGAGGGCAGGTTTAGATTAGGTATTAGGAAGATGTTCTCTACTGTGATGGTGGTGAGGCACTAGAACAATTTACTCAGAGAACCTGTAGATGCCTCAAACCTGGAAGTTTTCAAGGCCAGGCTGGATGCACTTTGAGCAACGCGGTCCAGCGGAAGGGCACGGCATGTCCATGACAGAGAAGTTGGAACTAGGTGACTTTTAAGGCCCTTCCAACCCAAACCATTCTATAAATCTACGACTTTTCTTTTTCTTCTTTTTTTCTTTGCGCGTGTGTGGAGTACAAAGCAGCTTAGATGAAATATCATATGAAATTGCTTCACTTGATGTCCTGCATGGGCTTTTTTTGCTGGCTTTTTCAAAGGAACAAACCCTACCCCTCAGCCCCCAACCCAAAAATAAACTCAATTGTTCCAATAGAAGCAATCAGTTGTCCAAACAACTGCACACAAGCCAACTTTACAGACTGCCAAGGCTACTATTCTATTATAACACATTTACAAAAGCTACATAATAGATGAGTTGCAGCTGATGAGAACATTTGTCCAACAAAACTGCAATCCTTTATCTCAAGGGAGACAATATTCCCTGCATTTCAGACTGGTTTAAACACACAGACTTGCCTAGCAGTCCTTTCTTTAAAGGTAGTCTAGTACACACTTTCCTAACTGAAATTGCTCATGGAAATATCTCCTTATGAAATGACGGAAGCAAAAGGAACACCACCAGGTCCTATCCAATACAGCTGTAGGTTTTTCTGGGGGATGGAGGTTAATAAAACAAATGCACGTGCAAGTGAGGAACACATTTGCAGGCTTTGGAGGGATTGGGGTAAGTGCAGCAGAATGTAGTAGTCTTTGTCTTTATTATTTTTGAGTCTATTTTCTCCTCCACTATAGAGCTTTCTATTTATTTTAGCATAAACTCTGTATCTTTGTCATTAAACAATCAAGTCCTAATAAAAAATATAATGCAAACAGCCAGTTGTGTAATGAAAAACAACACAGTGTTGAAGGGGGGTTCCTGCCTGATCTCAGCAGCAGATGAGCTTATGCCCTGCAGCATGAGATGGGAAATACGTTCCTCACTATAACAGTTTTGATTCTGTATTTGTATTTTATGTGGATTTTAAAGAGAAGAATTATAAAGCTTTGATTCAGAGAATCTCTCTCTCTTTCCATGTATACATACGTATAAATGTGCACACATATTAATTTCCCCTCCCAGAGCAAAGATGATGTTTATCTCTAGTGATGGCTCAACATTTAGTCCAGAATTAACACACAGAAAAATCACACAAACAGGAAAGCACCCCCATGTTCTGGACTACACCAGTGCAGACTGTATCAACTGCAGTCCTGTATACAAATCCTTTTGAGAAATTCTAAGGGACCCTTTTTTCAGCAACCTTCCTGCTGCACTATAGTATACTGTATTTCAATAAATAGTCTTTCTCCTTGAGAATGATACAGTTTAAAAAAAAATGTTAAAAAAAATCATTAATTCCTTTTATACTCAAGCCATGTTAAGAATTTATTCACTAGCAACAAGACAGGAGATCTCCAACAGACACAGATCTTTCAGATGCATCTTTTTTCCTGTATCTTACATACATGACCTCCTTCTCCCCTTCCCAATTCCTCATTCTTTACATGCATTTCTGCACTGTCCTCGATCTCAAACTTAAAGCTGTGCCAAATCAAGAGCAGCAGTGCTAAAGGGTGGTCAGAAAATAGGACAGCAAAGGTTTTTGAAGTGAACAAAGCAGCATCCTGTTCCCACCACCTATCAAGCTTGTTTCTGGTTTCTTCATGTACTGAAGGCCAGGTTGGGTGATTGCTGCTCACTTCAGGAATTTAACTGCAGATACAGCACAGCCCTTCAACACACTCAATCCCAATGGCATGTGAAATTCATGTGGAGAAATCCCATCTCAGTCTGTCAGAGCACTTGCTAAGTGGCAAGTAAATACCTAACCTACCATACAGTATGTGGGGTTAGCTGCTCTGCAGATATAGTTAATACTGGGAATAAAGAGTTAAGCAGACAGCAGGAACAAGAAAATCACATTTATGAAGACTTTAGAAACTTCAGTCCACAAAAGACAGGAAAAGGAGGCAGAACCTCATACTCATACTCAAGTATTTTCTAAGTATAAAGCTCAGGTTAAGAAAAACTTAAATTTGCCCATGGACTTACTTCAATTTTTTGTTAGCTGTTTGCATTTTCTTCTCCTTTTTTTTTAACTTCTCATCGTTTTCATTAGGCACATAATTATCTAGGCACATTATTATGCAAAGATCTTTTGTCACCTTTTCAAGAATGCATCCAAAACATTTCAAGTAAATATCCTATATTTGATTTACTAAAAATTGCCTTGAGTCCAATCCATTTTTTTTTTATTCTATATATTAAACTGAGTTTGCCATGACTGAACTGAAAGGTACTTGATAACAAATGGTTACGGGGCATGGGTTGATATTTAAGAGGTAAGGTTGCACCAAGGTAGGTTTGATGGGCCATTTTGTATTGAGGATAACCAGCAATGACATTTCTTAAAAAAGGTCTGGATGCTAAAGAGGAGGAATGCTCTAAATGCATCAATGAAAACTGCTGCTGAGCATGACTGCGTTTTTTAATATTTGGACTATTTTCAAAGGAAAGACAGTCATGGTACAAATGTTTTTTCAATAAATCTCTGGTGAGTACCGGGCACTTCTAAGATCAGTTACACAGCATACTCTTAAAATGATTAAACTGTCTCTCACAGCACTTTAAATGACAGACTGCCCAGAAAAAGCACAAGTGCCCCACAAATTAGGAATTGCAGCAGTAGTTGATAAGCTAGAATGAGCTCTGGGGCGTTTTAGGACACACCTCACCCTCATTACTGGGCTGCCCCTCTTGGAAAAATGCTTCCCCTTGTGTAAGGTCATTCAACTAGATTAAAATATCTCACTGTAATGTTACCTCTTTATAACACCTAACATACTTGGGTATAGATGTGCTGGTTACAGGATGAACAATGAGCTTACTTTATATGCACTGCATAAAGATACCACCTGTGTGATTAAGCTGAAAAGGAAAATTTAATCTGTATTTCTGGGACGGCTTTATCTAAAGTTACAAGTTGCTATGACAGAGAATTCAAATTGTTTAAACAGTTCCCCTGCTCCTTTCTTCAAGTTGTTATGAATGTCTATAATTTAGGCCTCTGTGTTGCTAACATGCATGTGGATATCTCGTTAGTCATATGAATAAAGCTGCATAATTAGGCAGTGGTGTAATTTGTAGCCTCCAACTCTTTCTTCCACCTTCCTTTCCTGATGCTCCTTGAAGAAGCTGCGATTTATGTTGGTGGCAGATCGTGCCACCGTTATTCACAGAAATACCCTTTGCTTGAGATTTCTTTGAAATTAGTCACAAGAATTAAACCTTCTACCAGTCACGAAGGACAGGGATATACCGCGACAACTCCTCCACCGCCCACACGTGTGGGGACTATATTTGCTGGGATGGGAATTTGGGCAGGTGACCAAACGGTTAACTATGCTTATCCTTTCATCCTCCAAACTGACAGAGAACTGACAGAGACTTCTTTAAATTCTTAGAACTCCTTTTACAGAATCTCTGTTTGACAATTTCTAAATGTGCCCAAATGTGCACCAAGTTCATCTCTATTAACAGGAAATGAAACTGAAATAAAGAGGGACTCTTAGTGTTGACTGCAAGCATTTCAGATTTCATGGCAGCCCGTGTCTCCCCCAGTGCCTTTCACATGGAAGAGATAATGTGTGTGAAGAAAAACAAAATTGCAGGTTTAGTAATGTCAAAATCTGATTTATGCCAAAATAGAGATGCCAACAATAGCAGAATAAGTGACAAGTGTTAAATTACCCAAAGAAGTAAATTCTGTAATTATTTACCTCCCTGGCATGTGATCCTTAACAACCTCCAGACCTAAAAGGAACAGCAGGAACCGCACACATTTTGAAATTCAGCATTTTTTCTCTTTTTTTGAGAAAATACTTTTTGCCCCCAATTTTTTTTTTTTTTTTACAACCAAGTGCCATCATCAACATTTCAAAAAAAACATCAGCATCAAGCCCCACAGCTGCATACACTGGGAGCTGAGTATACAGTCATCTGCAAATGGACAACTTTAATTCGATTCCTGGCACCACTGGCCACGCTGAGAATTCTTCTATCTCTTCACACCAGGGGTTTGCTCTTTTAAGCATTGCTCCCTGAAGGGAAGGCAAAACTAGAGAAAGAGGATTTCCAATGACCCTGCACAGATGAATGAATGTGTCAATGGTGAATATTGGTTCAGCTTTGAAACAGGGAGTCCTGCAGTGGCTTCTCTGCTTCATCTCCACTAGTGAGTTTCACTGTGGACTTCAATGTGTAGGAGGCCTTTAGGGAACATATAAAAAATGGGGGGGAAAAAGGGTGGGGGGATAATCAACAAAATGGTTTGAGAATAATAGAAAGGCCTTTCTCCAATTATAATCTTTAAATTATTTCTTAGAGATGAGCATCTCTTTGGCATAGCTGGTTACAGAAATTGCTTTTAAAAAAGCTTAAATAACTTAGGGGTCCTTGCCAGACAGTCAACATTAAAGGCCATCATGCCCTTTCAGCACAGAGTTAATTTTGATGGGTTTCCATTTGTTTGTTTCTGGTGTAAAGATGACATAAATAAGTTGTGAAATTTTTAAACTGTGCTCTCTTTCAGGGTGAGCCTGTTCCTCTGTTTATGACTGACTGCACGGTGAGAACACTGACATGAACCAACTAAACATGGAAAGGAAAGATGCCCTCTTCGCACCTCCATAACTCTCCTATAACTCAGGTAAACACAAGAGCATGTGTCTAAGCAGTAGAATACACATTTACTTTTAAAAGCCTTCAGTTTGTTTTCATTCAACTACCTATCAATCAATGATACAATGTAATTTCCTAGTTGTGCCAATATTCATGGTTTTAGCTCTTTTTAAATCTAAAGAACATATGTCTCAGTAAGACAGAAGTCCAAGTATTTTAACATGATTTAGAGTAACATTTCTCTAAGGCCATATTTTTTACAAGTTCTAGTTTTCTAAAGTTGCCATATAATTTCATTTGTATAGCAAAATTTATTAAGGAAATAACACAAGCTTCAAGTAACGAAGGTTGTATTGTTAAATGCCCAATAAATGTTGCTTTTCCTCCTTTATGTGTACAAAAGTTTTATTCTTTATCAGAAAAAAACTCAATATATTCAAAGTAAAATGTACAATTTGTCAATGTTAAAAACCACAGAAGAGCAGGAGCATCTTTTTTTTATATGTCATAACTTTAAAATATAGGAAAACCTAATCAACCATACCAAGGGAACCCACTCAAACTCTGAACAAAGAACAACAACAAAACCCCCGAATCCAAAAATCAAACAAAGAAACCCCAAACACACACCAGGAACTCTGCATAGGTTTCTATAGGTTTGAAAATTAGGTTTGCAGTCAATTACTGTCCAAAGCTGAATGCATGCTCTTTAACTATAACAACCTTATGCAAATTAAAGTTTCTTATTATAGAACTGCTAATGAAATATTTACATTTACCACTAATGTTGCTGAGAATTAAAAAAAGAAGTATCTAAAGGGATTGGACAGCTTTAGTCATTAGTATAATATGCAGATACTGAATATTTTTGGATACTCGGGGGTATTAGCTATACATTTCATAGATAGCATCACATATTGTTCTGTTTCAGCTAAGAAAGAACTTGGGTAATCGGATTTATATAGTCTGTAGCATTTCCTAAGGATGCTGCCTGGGATTTGTCTCTTTTCAAATAGTTGAGATGTCAATCTTCTTTTAAGACTATTTTTTAAATACTGAGCAACAACTTTATGAAGAGCTGTGCTGATTTCCAATTATGTAAAAATTAATTTGTTTAATCAAGCTACAAGAAATTGAACTGGAAAAATTCCATCACATTAAGTAAAGGATTATTACTCACAAGAAATATTTTCAATGTCGGACAGACTTGCAGACCGAAGCCAGCTCTATGTCTTACAGAGAAGTCTATGTGCCTGTTTCTCCTGCCTGACTAGTTTTTTGAAAGTCCTCCACAACAACAACAAAATGAACTCTAAATACAGTGTTCACTTGCTTTTTAATTTTGTTTTAATCAAAGCAAAAGAAATTTCCAGGGATAAGACTTAAATAGTTACCTTTTACAAATGTGCATTCTCTTTTACATGGTAAAGTACACAGGAAAAGGAAAGGAGATTCCTGACAAGTTGCTCTGCCTCTTGACTCAGGAATATCTAATAAGTAAGCATATTAGTTCACCTGGCCCACTCTCAGCATTTGGTAATAAACATTTCCCTTTTAAAACATATTTGAAAACTGGTAAAAAAAAAAAAAGGCTTTAAGTTATCATAATGCATGAAATCCTTTAATTTTATTATTCATGATCATTATCAAGTAAATTGTGTTGAAAAAAGGGGACGAAATTTTGGGCTGATAGCAGTACAAATGAGAATTGCTCCCATAACCTCTTTCTGAATGATGATATATGCAAAATAATCCAAAATGAGTTGCTTTCCAGTCCCTTTACAGGCTACTTGATATCCGCTGCTCAAGTGTTTCAAACCTTCAGTTGCTGACTGTAATAGTGCACAGATGGAACAATATTTATTCTGTCAGTGGAAACTAATTAGGATGACACTAACTCTGAACATTAAACCAGAAGGAAAAAAAAAATCACACTTTACACAGTATGGCACATGATCTGTGAGTTTACAAATAAATACCATAAATTTTAATGCATTTCTGTAACATGGGATGCATGACCATCTTTGCTGTTGCTGCTGCACATGGTAGCCAGAGATGGGCTTGCACCCCATACCTGGATTTGTGCACAAACACCCCATGTCCACCATTAACTCACTTCACATCAGAAATTGCATCCCAACAACTTCCACTCTGCCGGAAAAGCAAGTCAGACTTGCATATTACTTCACATAATTTTTCAGTCAGCCATGCTGCCCCTGTCACCAAGATGTCACGTCATCCCCCTCAGCCTGCAGTCCTTCGAGTCCTGGCTGTGCCAGTGTCAGAAGAGTTGGGCAGAATCAAACTCAGTCATGGAGACAACCAGCCCCTGCATTCTGCTTCTCCTCCTTAACTCCAGCCACAGGCAGGCATCAGGAGGTTGGCTGCCCTTTAGAATAGAAGATCTCATTTGGTAAATCATGAGATCTGGTACCTATATCTACATATAGATGTGCACCCTCCATCCCTCCATACAAAGACTGGCTCACAGCTCCTGAAAAGTCAAGATCACACATATGGCCTCAGGACTCAAACTGGTAATTTTCAAAACCTCATTATGGACCTAAATCTACATCTTTTGCTCTCTTTAATAGCTTTAAGTCTCTTGTTTTTTGATGTTCATCAGCTTGAATAAATTGGTTCACAAATGTTTAATGTTTTGGAGACCTCCATGGTACAGCTCAAATTCACAAGACAATAGACACATCTATAGCATGGTAGTTTATTATTAGACACAACTATCCCATTGTCTTGCAGCACTATTCTCTTTAAATGAATGGACATGTCAGGGAAGAATCAGGTTTGTTATTAGTATGCATTTGTGAAGATCCACCATTCTAACATCTTACTCTACAATAACGAAATTTTGTAGGGGGAAAAAAGAAAGACATATATGCTTTAAGCAATGTTGACTTTTGTAATTTGAAAATTTAGGTCTTAAAGACCTAAAAAAAATGGAGGAAAAAAGAATATCAACTACCCACAGTTAAGCAAGAGTTAACATTTGGGAAGTAAGGCATGATAAAAAAGTCATCCCATTAATTCTGTATTCTAACATGAACTAGGAAGAAACAGAACTGCCTGAGAAGGTGCGATCTCAAAGGCTTCTTGTCTGTGCAATGGCATGATTCTCTAGAGGTGTTTAAAAAACTAGATTTGGAAGTGACACTTTTTCTATTGGTAGTGTTCTTCACTTAGAATCTCTCAGCAACCAGGAATGTGGTGGTACAGGATTTCATTTTGACTCCATCCATATTACATGAAAAGTAATGGTAGTAATGAATATGCCTTTTATAAAAAAAGATGTTAAGCAAACACTTCATCAACAGTTCCATCCAGAGCCTCTAATCTAATAAAGGATATTGTCTATGTCAACAAATCTGTTTTTTCTCAGGTCAATGGGACTAAATCTGAATTTTAATTATTTTAATCTGGAAACATTTTTTAACGCATCTCCAAAACTGGGATACTGAATGTGTTCCATGACCTTTGTTGATATTGATATTCATGTCACACCTCAAAGGCTTCTAAACAGCAAAGTTACATTAAAAAAAATAATTTACAAACTTAATTCAAATGCAGGGCACAACATAATAAGTAAACTTGCAAAAAAAGATGAAGTGTGTCTTATTTCTAACTGATGATAATATCTTCTGTGGATGCCAGATACCATCTCTACTGAAATCATACCTTGGCTTGACAATAAAACTGGAAGTTACTCAAGTGTATTGTAGCCAACTGTCAGGTTTTAAAACAGTCACAACATACTATTAGTGGCATTCAGCCAATCTCTTAAGGAACACAATGACCCGAACTTTATTTTGAAAACTCAGTTTGAAAGCAAATCTATTCCCTAAAGTAATTTCCAGCACTGCTTAAAAAGCTTGGAAAAATCAGATTAGAGTAAACCAGATTATGTAGATGTTATGAGAATGTAACTTCTAAAAATAACTTTATGGATCAATCCAAGTAAAATTCAAATACAAAGATCTCACCTTTCACACAGCCCTGCACTTCTATGTTTTATAATTCAGGCCCCAAACTATCAGATTGATACAGCCTGTACAGTTAGTACAGTGTTTAGAAAGCCTAGAATATAAAACAACTCCTGTGCATTTGAGATTTGTGCCTTGAGAGGCTTATGTGAACACATTACATACAGTATCTGATAGAACTGATGCACTGCATGCTGTATTTGAAACGACTGTGGATGGCTAAGAAAAAAATTATTCTCTCAAATAAACAGGCATGCATATCTATTAGTATGATCTGTAACACGGCACAAATTTCCTTCCATTTTTAAAATGAAATATTCCTATCACTGTTGCAAACTTCCCTGAGAAATAACACTTCATACACAAACATGTATAAAGATAAAAAAGGAGATAATGCTAAAATAGAGACAATGAACAAGGCCCAACCATTGAATGCTTGCCATAATCACAGAAAATGCACCCAAGTAAATGCTTAATAGAAACTCCTATGAACTAACAGGAGTGACACATAATCAATGAAACCCCTATTAAAGCATTATTAAGATGTAACCTTGTTTATTCTAGGTAATATAAAATGTAGCCACTCACACATAAAAGCCATCCATGCACTAGCCAGCCTATCACAAAAATGGTCAGATACAGTCTAAAGGAAAATGCTCACAGATACTTCAGGAAAAGCATTCACTAACACTTCAGTGCATTTGGTTCAGAAAATAACTTAGATGTTATTAATGTATGACAGCATATACTGAACTCATTCTTTCCAAATAGCATTGACTAAATGTCTCTGTACAATTGATTCCAAGAGATAGCAGTTTACTACTTTGTGTATTCAAATTAAGTTACTGCTTAGCTAAAACATCACATGCAAGGAAGAAATTGAGTTAGTCTCAATATATGGCTAAATAAGATAACTTGTTTCATGCACAGCAACTCTACAGACTTGTTGGTCTGCTGATTCATGACATCTCAATTATAACGGTAGTATTAGGAGATTTACACAGGAAAAATACCATGCTTAGTTTCATTTTCACTTCACTAGTGAGAAATACTGCATCTATTCAAAGCACTGCTTACTTTACTCATACTACATCTGAGTCTTTGAAAAGATTTGTCAACTTGGAAATTGAGGTTCAGATTTCTCCGCACTCTTATCACACAGTTTACTAACAGGAAAAGATGTACACTCAGCTTCAACAAAGTAACTTATGATTTAAATTAAGCACATTTACGTGTTCAACACTTTTGGTGCCATCTATAAAGTCAAAATTATGCCTAATGCCTAAGCATGATAATAGAAATATAGCAGTTACTTTCCCTGGACAAGTACAAACTAAGGAGCAATTGCAGTTCCTAGTGGTCAGTCCTCCTCAAGATCATCACCAGATTCCCATTGAAAATGCTGTTATTCTACTTGGAATCAGGAATTTCAGCCCTGACCAAGGTAACGGTCAGAGGTAGCTCCCAGTGAAGCAAAGCTAATAGTGGGGTTGTAATCATATGCAATATAATAGAGAATGGTGAAAAAATTCTAATTGTATTTATCTGACCTCTATCTGCAGAATAGAGGTTGCTAAACACATCAGAAGATGCAAAACTAGTAAACACATCAGAAGATGTTGCTGAATACATAAGAAGATGCAAAACTGGTAAACAAGACAGCAGAAAGTTTTTCAGTATCAAATGAATCTCCTCAATTGCAAGAACTCAAAAGAAAAAGGATCCCAGAATGGGGCAGGTTGGGAGGGACCACAGCAGATCACGGGGCCCCACCTGCCTGCTCAAGCAAGGTCACCCCAGAGCACATGGCAAGGACTGTGTTCAGACAATTCTTGAACATCTCCAGTGAAGGAGACTCCAAAACCTATTTGTGCATGAATGAAAGTTGCCATGGCATTGCATAGACTTTGGGTCCATTAGGAATTTTAAAATTTTGCTTTTCATTTCTACAGTTTTTAACTTTGGATTAGGCTATTTTCCCTTTGAAAACAATACCCCCAGTGGAGCCATAGAATTTCATCATTACTCTAATTATTTGTTGCCTTTCTGCAATTTTCTTACTAAAATTACCTGTGTTAGCTCTGTAAGCATCTGAACGGTCTTTGTTAATTAGCTATATGTAAAAAATTGTCCTCATACAAGTTACTCCTTGCAATATTTCTTTTTTCACCTGTTCTGTGAGATAATACAGCACTGTGGCACAGAAAAATGTATAAAATCCTTTTGTGGCTAAAAATATACATATGTTCTTCTTTTGTTAGCTTTCCCTTTCTTTTTCCTCAATCTAAACTACGAGACATTTTGACTTATAATTGAATTTTTACTGACATGTTTGTTTTATGATGTTTGTTTCTTAAATCTCTATCAGAACTCTGTAGAACTGATATACACATCAGTGTCTGCTCAAAGTAACAAAAGTGCAATCCAGTGGAATTAAATGCAGCTGAGTTTTGATGCTAAAATAATCTTGTAAATACAGCTTCATTGGAAAACAGTGGTAAGAAAATCTCAGGAGGCTCAAGCAAAATCTGTTTGGTTCAAAGAAGCATCCTAAATTTTTTTTTTTTTTTTCTACTGGAAACTATGCTTCTTTTTCCTCCCTCTCCATGCAGAAGTCGTTCATTTAGAACAGGCTACCTTTACTTCTCAAGAGGACAGAGAAGAGGGCTTCCTGATTGTCCAGAGAGAACAGCAGCATATTTTCTCATAGTAAAGACTGTAATGTACAAAGAGGATAACTTTGGTATGAACAATTTGTGGAGAAGAGTTGTGAGCATGTAGAAAGAATGAAAACTAGGACAATGTCTTTTCATCAGATATGCAGGAACAACATTCTTCGTTCTAAAGGACCCAGTTCTCACACAGAGCCTGGGACAGTGAATCTCTGTCAGAAATTCAGGAAAAAAATACTTTCCTTGCTCCTCCCCGTTCTACACCATAAGTTAATTGCAATTGATATCCAAGTAGGCTGACGGCTGGAAAACTTAACAGCTCCGACATAAATGTTCATCCCAAACACTTTCCACCTGCCATGATTACCATCAGTCCTTCTAACTAATTAAGAATAAAACAAACATTATTTACATCTAGCTGTGGGGGAAAGCTATTTCCTGTGAGATATTCAGATAGGAAGTTACTCAGCAAATATTTCTTTCCAGAAATAACTTTTTAACTACTAACAAATTAATTGGGCCAGGTCCAAGTCCCAGCCTGGAGGACAAGTGGCACAGAATGGAGGTTAGTGGTCTTGAATCTACACTTGAGTGTATGCCCTGGCTCCATTTAATTTATATGGATGTAGCCTGGGAGACTCCAGAGGAACAGCAATACTTTGAAGAATTTCACTGAGATGAAGTTACTTAGTTATGACAATGAAATATCTATGTCAAATTCCTACATATTAGACATTTATTTTTCATGTGTATGATACATGGTAGGTCAACTTAAAACATAGCGAGACATATTCCAAGTTCTCCAGAAGTCTTCACTAGAATTTATTTTAGTTTTAAAAAAATTAAGTCCAAAATAGAGAAAGAGCTATCAAAAAAACTCAAAAAAAATTTTCAGAAGGCAAATTTTGAGTTTTAACTTTGCAATACAATTTACAATTCTACATACTGTTTCCCTAAATTTATATTGAGAGCTCTCCCTTCATTGATGAGCATACATCTATGCATATATTTGTGGTAAACTAGACAAGAAAGGAAAATTGTTGGGAGAAGCACATATTTTCAACATCTGGATTTGATTCAAGGAAGGGGAAAATCAGGAAAACAGAGACACAATAATGGCTTAAAGAACAGAGGGGAGAATATGAGGGACATCTAGAAGAAAATACTAATTTCCATGCAAATAATTGTCAATTAGATGGCATGGTTCATGAATAGACTCATTAGGGAACTGCATCCAATCAGTAAGAAATACTTTTAAGATTTGTTGTTCTGCTAGTTGTGTTCTTAAACCAAACAGGAAAGTTTAGAGTGCTGCATGATGAATAAAGCTATTGCAGGAAAGCAAAAGATATTGAAACAGCAAGAAGGGCTGGAAGACAGATACCAAAATGCTGGAAAACAAAAATAGATTGAAAGGGGTGTCTGATGACGTTATAGACTGTGAAAACATAAAAAGGGATAGGTTGGCTAAAGCACTGAGGTCATGTCAAAATAATAGACATGGGGGGAAAAAATGAAGTGTGCTGGAGCAGTTGTAGGAATTATTCATTAAATCTCCATAGTTTTCTTGGGACTTGGCAGGAATTGAGGAGGAGTCACCAGTATTTAAGGAGGCAGAAGAGGTAAATTGATCCAAACAATAATTCTTCTATTAATTCAATGCTTAAATACATATGTAGATATAGCAGAAGAATGGAATGAAGCTCATAATGGCTAATGTAAGGCAATTTATGCCAAACTAATTTCTTTGATAATAAGGCTGATTTTATGCAAAGGAAATTACTGAATCATCTAACTGCACATCAGCATATATATATACACACACACATATAAATATATATATGTGTCTGTGTGTATTACCTTGTTACAGCTGGAAAAATAGGAATTAGCAAAAGAACTGCAAATTAGTTAGGGAAATATTAAAATCAATATAATGACAGCATTGAAAGGACATCTAATGAACTGAAGGAAGCTTGGTAATGAAACTCCTCATAGATCAGTCTGCAAAACTCCCCTAAACTTCATTACTGAGTATGAATATGACACCAGTAGAAAAACACAATGGAAGTTTGCAGATGACACAAAATTAGAAGATAGCACCAGTAGAAAGAAAAATCAAAATATCATACTAGTAAAATAGCATGGTCCAAGTAAGTAAGGTAATGAAGAGAAAGTAGTACTATCAACTATGAGATAACAGTAAAAAAACAAAATGTACAAGTTGAAACTTAAGTACAAAGAAGAGAAAAAGTAAAAAACTCTGAAATGTATAAACTGATTGGAAGATGTACTTTCACCAACTAATTAGATGTGAATATAAAAACAAGCTATGCAGCTGCAGAATATAAAGAGGAATATTTTTTTTCCAGATAGTATTAATGTCATTTCCAAATGAAACCTCACAAGAACAGTAATTCTGATTTTATTCAGGGAAGATTAATTTTAACTGGAAAAAGGACAAGGAAGGGCTATAGGACACTGGGAATGAAGAGTGTACATACACAGAGAATAAAAGACATTGACTTGGTCTATCCTGCCAAGATTGAATAGGAATATGACTCTACTGGAAGAACATAATCAGCAAAGCATATACACTGGAGATGAACTATTGAAGTCAAAAAGACAACATTGGCACAAGAACAAATAAGTATAAAACACCCATAAATATTTTTATGCTGCAAATTAGAAGATTTGTAACTCCCAGGGCAATAACATTATTGAACAGCCAACTGGAGTCCTGAAGGACAAAAATAATTAGCTCATGTTAAGACACAGCTTTATCATTTTATATTATAATATATAGTGACAGTAGCAGACTGGACTTAGAGATTCCCTAAGCCCTTATGTGTTTTATGTACCCATCTCAGAAGGGTTACAGAGCTCTTCTTAGCCTGTGGAAAGCTGATGGGACTAGGCCAGTGATAAGAACATTAAGATAAAGACAGGAAATATTAACTTGGCACAGAGCCACACCAAGAAACAAAGTATTGGTTCCAAGCTGGGCCAAGCCCTTCTATATGCACCTCAGAAAATGGGCAAAATCCATTTTTGATTGTGCATGTCCATATGGGGGTGTACTTCAAGATGATTCTGGGTATGGAAAAGAGTAAATAGAAATATAAATACATTTTGTCTCAGTTTTTCAGCATAACTCACCTCCTTGACCCAAGTTACCTAAAGGTTAAGTTCAGAACAACATTGCAGAGCACAGCATTCCTTTCATTTGCATGGCAGAACCATTCCTTCTTAGATATACACTGCCTGCTTCACTCCTACTTAAATACTAATGCACTTTTTTCTTTCTTTTAACTTTATCATTCACTCATGCCTCCTGGTGTTGGCACCTACACTGCTGTATTGTATAACTCTGTTGATTTACATGCCGAGACCTTCAAAATATCAATTTTGAAATATATATTTTTCTGTTGGTTGGTTTGGGTGTTTTTTGGGGTTTTCATTGGTTGTTTTTTTGTTTGGGTTTGGTTTTTGGTTTTGTTTTTTTTTTTTATTGTCTCATTGGTTGGTTTGTTTGTTTGTTTTTAAAACAATTATCTTCAAATACAACATAGAGATTGTGCAAAGTGGTTTTCTTTTTATGAACTTCAAGCATGTGGCAGTGATCAAATGGGTACAGCTGTCCTTTAAGGACATTGGCAATTATTGTCATCGTACCTCCTGTTAGGCAGTTCAAATTGCTTAAAACTTTGATAATGATTACTTGACTGCATTTAAATGAAGGTCGTTTACCCTTCCATTCCCTACTTATATAGCATCTTTCGTGCAACACGCCTCAAGGCCCTTTCCAAAGAACACTAATCAGTACACAAAATTATATTGAAGCAAATAACCTTGTCACAAATTCCATTACACAGTAAAAGCTAAATAAAAAATAATAGCTTTCTTGTCTATATTTAAAAATATATATCCACTTAGTGTCAAGCTTTTCAAGTAGAAGAGAATGCCACAGAAAAGAATGAATCCTACTGCACAGCAAGGAAATGAAAAGTAAACTATCGCTACAAAATTGCTACCAATACTTCTTCTACCTTACCAATACAATGGACAATTGCAAAAATGAGTATTCCTAAAATGCTGCCTCATTTTAAATTCAAAATTTTTCAATGCAAATTTCAAAGAGGCAGCTGAAACCATGTCCAAGTCGGCCAACCAGCCAGTGAACAGAAATTGCCTTGTCTTGCAATAACTGTTTAAAGGTTTGCGTGAGGCAAGACTGGCGTCAATCTTGCATTTACTGAAGGAGAATTGCAACTGTTTCTCTCAGCCTGCCAGTTTCAAATGGAAGAAGGATTTCTCCCCATAAATAAAGGTAATTTCTTCTTATCTATGTACACATACAACCTCCTACACTAGCTCAGACAAGTGAGTGTACTTCTCTTGCCTGCAAGTCCAGACAGGAGAAAAGATGACTGATAATGTCACTCCTGTTCCACAGTGGCCTTGTTGGCCACTTACTGGTAACACTGATACCAACTGTAAAAACAGCAGACTCCACAAAATCCAGTAGGCTCTCTGAGTTACTACAAATTGACATAAGAAAAATATCAAGTAAAAACAGCTTGGAAATTACCTTTCCTTTCCTCCAAACTAAACCAGTGATTTGATCCCCTTTAGTGGCAAACTCAGCTCTTGTCACAAGTCTGGGACCACAACAGAAACTGCAGAAAGGCTACACAGACAAGAAGCTGAAATAACAAACATCTTAGTTCACTGATAGAAGTAGAACTGTATTGATAGTATTATCTCTGCTGCAGAATATCACACACACCACAGAAAACCAGGGATCGTTCTTGCAGATACGTTATGTGGTAGTTTCTCATCTGAAAAAGCAGAAACAAAATGAAAACAACTGCAACCCTTCTGAAGAGAGAAAACATCTGAAAAATCAACCCATATCACATCCAGTTTAACTCCTTTTTTGGATGATAGAAATATAACACGGAAGGGGAAGAAAAGGAAGATTAAATACAGAAGGTAGCAATAAAGATGTCCAGAAATAAGACTGACTCACTTAAAGCCCTTAGCCAAATATTTGCCTTATTGCGGATTTTAGCTTGTGAAAAACATGAAGTTGAGAAAATAAAATACAAATTATAGAAGAGAAAAAGAATATTTGTAAAATTCATTTTGAAATTAGAGAGAAAACAACTGAAATACAAATAAATAAAATTCACACTGCACAGTAATCCACAAGATGCCTGTGCTTAAAGTGATGAAATGGTCTTTGTTCAGAGAGTCCTGTCTGCCAAAATTTAAACAATTTGGCATACTATGTGGTGATCTTTTCACATACAAAAACAAACAGATTTTTCTTGTGCAAGCTACAGACCTCTTCTGCATTTCCAACTGAAATGATTTATTGGCCAATTGACACTTCTTGAATTAATTCTTCTTCAAGTATAACCTAGGAAATTCCATCTTCAATCAGTTATGTCAAATTTGACAGCCTCAGGTGAAATTTCTCCTTTCTTAATTATTTTATTATCCCATTAATTCTCTGAAACCATTAGAAATATTCCCATGTTCCTCTCTGAAAAATTTCTCTGCTTCCTTGATGTCTATAGCTTTCAAGAACCTCAAATAAACAATGTCCTCCCTTGGCAATCTTTTTGCTATACTAAATATGTTTCACTACTGTCATTTTCCTTCAGAAAATAACTACTGCTTATGCATCAGTTTTTCTCCACCTTTCCATTAGTGCCAATTCCAGAAAGAACAAACAAAGTGATCCTCTCTCAGAGGCAGAGGTGCCTGATTTTCACTAGTGTGCACCATGATAGTTACATAGACATTTCCTCACCTCAGGCCAAAAGAGTACTTTTGAAAATTGTTTTTCAAATCATATATTGCAAATCATATATTACCTGCTGCCTATTGTTCCTCTATGACAATAAAAGGTAAAGTGCACCAAATCTATATACTGAAAAAACAGTGTGTGTTTGGTGGCCATGCTGAAGGAAAGGGCATAGCACAGGTACCACTCTCAACACTGCTGGTCCCTGGGACAGGCAGCCCAGGGAGGCTGCGCACCTCCATTCCTGGAGAACATCAAATCTCAACAGGACCAGATTCTGGCTGATCTAATTTAACATTAGTCATGTTCTGAGTAAAAGCTTGGGTTCCCTTCCAACCCAGCTTGCTTTCTGTGAATCCCTCAAGAATACTTGATCATTCTAGAAATACCGCAGAGTAGCTCAGATTAGCTGTATACTGGATTCCCCATTGGATCATACACTGTGCTATTATTTCCCTTGCAGTCTGATTCCAGATGCAAGAAGTACAAAGACTGGATCTCTTCTCCCAGCAGGGTTGCCAGGAGATTTAGGAGGCTATTCCGCTTCTGTTGGACTATAGCCATTTTTACAAATTGTGAGAACAGGAAAGTGGGCTGGATCACACTGAAGCAAGGAAACGATCTCAAGGCAATATGCAAGACAGTACAGTGGCTATCACCTGAGAAAGGAGACAAAACATGGAATTATCCATTGTTTTGGATAATTCCAGAAGGGTAAAGGTCAACAAAGCCACACATAATGTCACCATCTTTGCAAAATCATCCAAGCTCTTTCTGGAATACAGGTTTTAGTTCTTTTAGAAAAGGCATTATGCACGTAAGGGTACACTGCTTCCTCACAACTGAGGGCAAAAATGGACCCTGCCTTGCCTCAAACGATACATAACCTAGAAATACTGCTGTCATTCTAGTGGAGATTAGGAATGACTGAATCTCCCCCACTTTATCTAAATTTTCTCTAGAATACCCTTTTTTATGCTGACTGAATTGTAAGATCATATACTTCATCTTCAAGACCTTCTGTCCTTTTGCTACTCAGTTATGACAAACCATCAAACCACTGTAACACGGTTTCCTAGTCACAAGGATCAACTCAGCGCTTTTGGGGACAGTTCCTGCTCACAACTGCATAGAGATTACTTTAGACACAACTGGAAATGGCAGAGTCCCTTTGGGGTTGACTTTTGTCAGCCTAATATCTAATACAGAATAAATATGCTAAGAGCTCCAAGTATAATATGCTCCAATAACAAAGAAAAAATAAGAAATAAATCTACTAATGGCAGCACAATGAAGAAAAAAAAAAACACTCAAAAATTAGTAGCAAATTAATTAAGACCAAAATCTGAGAGAACAAAGAGGTGCTCAAGTCTACCAAGTGCTTAATCCTAGGGAGTTCATTCTTCAAGATATTGAACATCACACAACTGAGCTGGCAAAATAAGTATATAAATCACTGCAAAACCGTGTGTGTTTTCTGTGAGAATGTGACTACCCTAAAGTCAAATAGGAATTTTTTGAATTTGGGTTTAGCAATCAAGACAGCAGCTTGCCAACCTGGTCCTTTTAAAATGCTTTTCCTTACAGAAGACTCATATTGGTAAAATCTTCCACAATTGCATTCTCTCTGGAACTAATTAAAGGATAACATTTTTCATAATCATATTTTTAAAACCTGATTTTTAAAAATTGGAGAGAGACAATCATTTTTAGAACTTTAGGCCAAACTGTCAGAATAATATAACGCTGGAAAATATTTTCAACACAGGATTGAATCTTATCCACTTGGGTAAAAAAAAAAAAAAAAAAGAAAATGAAAAATCAACACTTTAATGGCCTTAATGTAAAGTTTTATGGTTGAGGTGCAGTGATTATTTTGATTATCTGACAATCACAAGTTTTGATTATTTGATAATTGCAGAACTAGGGCAGGTTTATTTCTTACTTTGCTACAAATGTGTCATCTATATTATTGTCTCTGCAAAAAGAGCTTGGACAGCCTGACTAAAGATTGTATGTAATTCCCACAGTATCATCTTTATTGTTGTACAATGTTGTATGTCACCCTCGTGTCTCTCAGCTGCTATCATATGATAGATACTCTGTTTTAATGGTGGTCACAACAATGATGCCACTTCTGGAGTAGAGTGACACGTGCTATTAGCACGTGGCAGGTTATGATCCCTGAGCAGAAGAATGCTGTCTACCTAAAAGCACTGCTGAAGAAATACAGGTGATCTTCAGTAAAAGACAAACATGACATCTTCATGACAGAAAAACCAAACCATGCAACTCAGAACCATAAAATTTTTAAGACTATAA
The DNA here is from genome assembly GCF_037042795.1 of Molothrus aeneus. NCBI lineage: Eukaryota > Metazoa > Chordata > Aves > Passeriformes > Icteridae > Molothrus > Molothrus aeneus. The sequence continues at coordinate 21,314,710 of NC_089652.1, read as the reverse complement.
CTACTTATGATGTCACTTATTTAAAAGGTTATATATCCAGTAGCAAGGTAACTTTCCTACACTGTCTGGACAGTTGGTTTATCTCAGTGGAACTTTGAGTATCCAGACATGAACCAGCTGAACTGTTAACCTGAAAGTAACCTGAAAGCATTGCCCTAGAATTAATTAGTTCCACTTTAACACGGAAAAGGGTTTCAGTGGGAAAAGTGCCAGAATAAGAACCATCAAAACAGATCACTGGTAATCACCAGAGAGTAGGTGTATTAATCTATCTGATTAATCTGTTGAGCTGTAATATTTCCTCAAGGGCAGTGTGATGAGTTGGTGAATGAACCTGGTGTCATTTTTCTGGCCCCTGCTCCAGAAGGACAGAGGTCTGCACAAGAAAGCTTGCTGGAAACAGCAGTGCTCCCATTTTCACTGGATTGAAGAAAGCAGCTGGATACATCTCCAGACACACTTGATTCTATCTTTGCTGAAAATGTTGTAATGCTTTCACCAGATCCATAGTGTTATTGCCAACACAGAATTACAGAAAGGCTTGGGTGAGAGGTGAACTTGAAGGATCATCTAGTTCCAATCCCCCTGGCATGGGTATTCCACTAGACCAGGTTGCTCAAAGCCCCATCCAATCTGGACTTGAACATTTCCAGGGACAGGGCATCCAGCCTTTCTGGTCAACCTGTTTTAGTGTCTTACCATCTTCACAGTAAAGAGTTTTCTCCTAATATCTAAGCTACACCTGCTCTCTTTAAAGCCATTTCCTCTTGTCCTGTCACTACATGCCATTGTAAAAGGTACCTCTACAGCTTTCCTGTAGGCCCCTTTAGGTACTGGAAAGCCCTCTAAGGTCTCCCTGGAGTCCCCTCTTCTGCAGGATGAAAACTGCCACTCTCTCAGCCTGTCTTCAGGAGAGGTGCTCCAGCCCACTGATAATCTTCACAACTCTCCTCTGGACTTGCACCTTATCATAGAAGCTAATTCTAATGAAAGAATAGAATATACTCTGGTGATAAGGTTGGTCAGAAGAAGTCTCTCTGCCAAGGAAACGGCATAGAATTTTGACAATCAGAGGAGATAAACTATAGAATAAATATGATCATAACTGATCATACCGTTACTATGAGCCACATTAAAGCAGGTGTGCTACATTAGTACACCTTAACATTTTTGCCTTCTGCTGGATAGCTGAATATTGTGAACAAATAAGTCTGGGAAGGAAATGAGATTTCAGTGTATTTCAGAGAAAATTCCCTGACCACTCTTTTAAACAGGATAAACAATTTATATCTTGCTTCTGGTCTCTAAGAGAAAACTTATAAAAGCCATCTGAAACTGAGATGCTGAAGAAAGCATGATGGCAGACACAGCATTATCTATCAACCTCCAATAAGGAATTTGGTGACTGAACAAAAATGTTTATGGTATCAATAAACTCCTACAAGCATTTGGACTGACACTATGGGTAAAAACTAAGACAAATGTCAGTTAATGTCAAGGATAATCAGCTATTAAGAATTTTACAGACAAAATTTTAAGACAGAATTTTAAGATAAAATACAAGACAAAGGGAATACACAGTAAATGATTATTGAATTAAATAAATAGAACAAAAATTTAACTTATCAAAATATGTTTATATATATTAGAATTTAACATATCATATTCCAAGCAAAGACAAAATTACCCTAGTGACTTGAAAAAAGCTGCTGATGCTGAATCATCCAGAGGTATAATTTCATCTGCTCAGATTCCTGATGTAGGAAATGCTTACACAATTTATGTCTTTTAAAAAGAGTATTTCCTACTGGGTCAAACAGAAACCTATCCTTTTTTAATCAGTTGGTCTCCACTTGGCAGCTGCATATATGTAGAATATTTCTAAGAAGAAACCAGGTCACCAAGGGAAGCATCTTTTGAGCATCTTTTCTTGTGCTCATTCATTCAGTTTTTGCCTGTGCATTACGTACTTTTCCCCTGCTGTGTTGGCCACCTTGGCTCTGGAATCAAACTGGCAGTCAATCATTTTGCAGTCTCTGACCCAGAACATTGATTCAATATTCTGACAGATGCCATTCAGTTATAATCAGTAACCAAGCCCTAAAACTATACTGTTTTTCACATTCATTCGTTCATTCCAGTAACATGACTAACAACCTTTAACTTCTTTCGCTGACTCTGTACACAGTAACCACATCAAGAAAAAAAGTAAAGCAAAAAACAAACCATAAAAGTCCAAACAGGCCTCTTAGAGCATGATAAGATCACACTTTATCACACATTCCCCTCTGCATAATAATACTAGGTACCCCTTTAATTTCCTTCTTTGAAAGACAAATGTCTTTACTTGTAATTTTCAAATGGTTCCATATGCCATTCTCTAAACCTTTCACAACAGACTCCTACTCTTTCTAGTGTCTGTATACAGATACCAGAGTCCCACAAAATATCCTAGTAGACCCAATGCTAAATTCCAGTTTCACCTGATGTCACCTTTCATTACCACAGGCAATTTAAAGCTCAGGCATTCTGCCACAGCTGAGGAGACAGAAACAATAAAAGTTACTTTAGAAAAGCTATTTCTCAAAAAAAGTCTAGGAAGAATGTATAAGCCTACTCTCTCCATTCCCCCCCACCCCATCAGGAATTATTCAAAAACACATTTTTCCATTTATTTACCCTTGCATTAATAACGAAACTATTATTTTCTTAACTTCGAAAGTCTACAAGACATAAAGAATTTTGTAAATAAACAAAAGGTAAAATCTGGTAGAGCCAATCCTTAAGCTTAGAAATGAGAAAAATACAGGTAATTAGTTCTATCTTCTCTTGCATAGCTATACCATGTCTTGCCAACCCAATACAGACAGCAACAAGTAAAACTGGTATTTTCAACACAGAAAAAAGTTTAATAAAATACTTTAAACAGAAATTACTTCGGTTACAGAAGACCAAAAAAGATGGTAAAAGAATCAATCAAATAGCATGTTGATGGATCTCAAAGCTTTTTTCTTTCAGCACATCAAAAGAGAAGGCACCGAGAATTTTCCTTTATACTGTTCAATCATTCTATGTTTGTATGATAAAAGTATGTAAAACTAGTATGATGGACTAAATCCCAAGTCCAAGAGTCTTTACTGGACAATCTGTAGACCTGAATCAGGAATCACTCTACCAATGAGCCAACAAGTTTGAAAGGCTTGCCTCCTTGAGGAGGCTGAGCCCAGGACAATGAACCGGCCAGCAATTACTGCCTGAAACAGTTATCATCCCGAGTGCAAAGGACCATATTACAAAAAAAGATTTCCCTTTGGCATAATGAGCAAAAAAAGTTATGAAATAAAAACCAGGCATTTAACATAAAACGGTTTCTGACTGTTGTTAATTTCAAGTGAGGAAGATCTAGGATACGTTCTCTTTCCTCCCTACAGGGGAATTCTGTTAAAAACATTAAATTCAAATCATAAGAATCTTATACATATTACAATGGGAACCGTTTCTTCTAAGTTGAGAGAAATAACTCTGAAGGATAAGTTCCCTTACCCCAAGAAGAATCCTTTAGTCTCTCTTCCTCAATTCCATCCTTCTTAAGATGAAGCTTGGAAGAACCCATAGTTAGATGGATACAACAAGTTATGCCTAGCCATGAAAATGTATCTTCAGCAGGAGAATTTAAGGGAAGAGAAAAAAGAGTTTGAGGTTGAGCTGACAGTTTTATAGCAGATGGTCAAGAAGTCAAATCTAAACAACCTCTTCTCTCTTGCTTTTATCAAAACATAATCTGAGAAATGTTGTAGAACACAAACAGGAATTTTGAACCCTTGATATGTCTAAACAACTTCTCTTATCTAACTGCAGCAGAGTGATTTTTTTGCAGTAATTAATACTTTGCCTAAGAATCTGTAAAGTGGTCATATTCAAATATGATGGGATAGCCCATTTAAACAAGTTCTTTGGGATCCTTAGGGTTGGACCAATGTCTAGAATGAAAGTTTTTAGCTAGTATCTACAAAGAACTTATTTGAAATGGGTGTGTGGAACTGAAGTTTATATAGGAGAGATTTAAGACTTGGACACTCTATTATACCAAGTCCCACATGTGTTGTCTCATTCTTTCCTCTGGACAACTGATTAGTCTCATTCCACTACAGCAGCAAGTTGTAAGATAAGTGCACCAAGCTGTTCAGTGCTACTCAAACAAAGTAAAAATATTATCTTTGATGTGAAGTAACTACTTAGGTGAATGGCTAGATATCACTAAAATCTTGTTACACGACATAGCAGAAATCTCATTCAGACCAAGTGACAGAGATAAGGAAATCAGCAGAGGCAGAAACCAAGGGAAAAAAAAAGGAAAAAATACAGGAATGAGGGAAGGACTTAAATCCATACCATTCCTATATTTTTTATGTCAATGTCAGCAACAGATTATCAGAGCCTGGAGAGGGATCTAAGGCCAGCAGGAGAGCAGAACAGCATAAAGGAATTCCAGCCACTCCAGCCAGTAAGTCAGCCTCACTGGGGATCCAATTTAAATCTCCCTATGCAAATTCACATAGAATGGGGAATAAACAAGAGGAGGTACAGAAGTGTATAAGGCTGCAGGGCTAGGACCTTATTGTTAGCCAAGAGGCACAGTGGGATAGCTCCTAGGACTGGAGTGTTGGAATGAAAGGATAAAGGCTCTTTAGGAAGGACAGACAAGGAAGAAGATGGGGAGGGGATGCCACTCTCTATGTCAATGACCAGCTGGAGCGTGTGGAGGCCTGCCTAGGAATGGATGAGAAGCTAACTGACAGCTGATGGGTCAGCATTAAAGAGAGAACAGGAACAGATGACATTATAGAGGGGGTCTGCTACAGGCTGTCCAATGAGGAACACCAAGCAGATGAGGCTCTCTGCAGACAGACAGACATGTTCCTAAGCCCTGCTCCTCAGGTGTATTTCAAAAGGTGTAACAGGTATGAGGGTATTTCAACCTCATACCTGTTAGAGACACAACAAAAAAGGGCATAAGCAACCCAGGGACTTCCTGGAAAGCATGGATGATAACTTCTTTCCCCAAGGGATAGAGAAGCCAATGAGGAGAGGCGCTACACTGGAGCTGGTTCTCAACAACATGTTGGGGCTGGTCAGGAGCACGAAGCTCAAGGGCAGCCTTGGCTGCAGCACCTATGAAATAGTGGAGTTCCTTAGGGAAGCAAGGAGACCACACAGAAAGCTTGAGAAGAGCAGACTTTGGCCTCTTCACTGATCTTCATCGAGAGTACCATGGGATAAAGCCCTGGAGGGAAAAGGGGATGAAAGAAGATCCTTAATATTCAAAGATCACCTCTTCCAAACTCAGGAGAAATGCATCCCAACAAAGATGATGTCAGGCAAAGTATGTCAGGACGACATGGATGAAAGAAAGTATGGAAAGGTGATCCTGGACAAAGTCAAAAAATGAGACTACAGAGGACAGAAGCAAGGACAGGGGGCCTGGGAGGAATACAGAGAAATTATTCAATCAACCAAGGATCAGGTTAGGAAAGCTAAAGGTAAAGCTAAAGCCTGATAGAGTTAAGTCTAACTAGGAATGTCAAAGGCAACAAATAAACATTCCATAGGTAGCTCAGCAATAAAAGAAAGACAAGGGAAAATGTGGGCCCTATCTGGAAGGAAATGGGAAACCTGATTAGCTAGGACATGAAGGAGGCTGAGGTACTCAATGACTTTTTTGCCTCAGTTTTCCCTAGCAAATGTTTCAGCCCCACTGCCTGAGAGGCAGAAGACAAAATCAGGGACTGGGAGAATAAAGAACTAACCACTGTAGGAGATCAGGTTCAAGAGCATCTAAAGAACCTGAAGGTGCCCAAGCCCATGGGACCTGATGAGACACATCTGCAGGTCCTGAAGAAAGTGGCAGATTAAGGGGCTAAGCCACTATTCATCATATTTTACAAGCCATGGCATTTTGGTGAAGTCCCTCCTGTCTGGAAAAGGGGAAAAAATACCCATTTTTACAAGGAAAAAAGGAAGACTCAGGATGCAACAGGCCAGTCAGTTTACCTCTGTTCCTGGCAAGATTTTGGAGTAGATACTAATGGACACAAGGCTAAGGCATATGGAAAATAAACGGGTGACTGGTCACAGCCAGAATGGCTCCACTAAAGGCAAATCGTGTCTGACAAATCTGGTAGTCCTCTACAACAGGGTTAGAGCATTGATGGATAAGGGAAGAGCAACTGCCTTCATCTACCTGGCCTTGTGCAAAGCATATGACACTGTTCCACATGACGCCCTTGTCTCTAAACTGAAAAAGGCATGAATTTGACAACAGAACACTTAGTGGATATGGGGTTGGCTGGATAGCTGCCCTCAAAGAGTCACGGTCAATAGCTCAGTCTCCAAGTGAGACTGAGACCAGTGCCAGATGGTGTTCCTCACGGGTCGGTACTGGGACCATCGGGGTTTCACATCTTTTTCAGGAACATGTACAATGGGATTGAGGGTATCCTTGGAAGGTTTGCTGATGACACCAAGCTATGGGGCGTGGTTGACATGCAGGAGGGAAGAGATGCCATCCAGAGGGACTTTGACAGGTTTGAGAGATGAGACTATGTCAACCTCATGAAGTTCATGAGGTTGCGGCTGCAAGGTCCTGCACGTGGATTGGGGCAATCCCAAGCACCTCGACATGATCTGGCAATATACTCTGGCAGCTCAGAAACCAAACCATATCCTGGGCTGCATCCAGAGCAATGTGGCCAGAAGGTTAAGGGAGGTGATTCTGTCCCTCTGCTCCACTATTGAGAGATCCCATCTGGAGTACTGAGTCCAGGTTTGAGGCTCACATTATAGCAAAGATGTGAAACTCTTCCAATTTAAGTTGTGGTTTATAGCAAATCTGTAATGTTTCAGAGTGCAACAGAAAGTATTACAGAAATGCAAATCTCAGTACTGGTTAATGCAGTGTCTATAAGCAGCAGACATAATAAACAATTGAAGTAATATATAGTGATGCTTCACAGTAGAAGGAAAAAGCTGCACATAGCTGACAGAACAACAGATACTGCTGAATACAGGAACATTACACATTACTATCAAGACTTACAATGCCTTCAACTGAAGACCAAGTCCTAGATAGCTAGAAAAGAAAAGTATTAAAGCTCAGATATATCTGAGAATTCAGGATATTATACTATAATCTAGCAAAGAATCTATTTAAAAAATGCTATTCAAAAGCATTAGATTCTCTGAAGACTCATACCAACATGCTGTCCTTATTTATGTCCTACAGGTATTGAAGGCTCTGTACTGGAAGCTCATGCCATAGATGTTTTAGCCAAAGGTCTCAATAATATGATTATAGCTCTTCCATAGCAGTCCGAAATATTACTGCTTATTTGCCAAGGCCCTGTTGACAATCCCCAACTCTGGGAATCCTTTCAAACAGTTTTGCACTTTCAGGAGACATTATGGGGGGGGGAAGTTGTTTTATTTTACCTGCACTATTGTTGCAAAACCAGCTCTTTTTGGTTGTTAAAACACTGAACTTTCTGAAAACATACCAAAAAACCCAAGAGATGCTGTCTCTTTGCAAACACACACACACAAAAAACCCATTCCTGTTTGCAGAAAACAATGAGAAGTTAATTATATATTTTTAATAGACTATTATCTAATAATACAATTGTTAAAATGAAGGGATGGGGGACCCCATTCTCTAAATGCAATGGAATAACAATCCTTCCCTTGGACCCTGAGTTTATGCCTTCAAGTTACAAAAACAAAAACCCTGGAGAACTGGCAAAAAAATTATCACATTATTGTGGGCACCAAAACAAAGGAACTTTTAATCTATTTCAACTGAAATCATATGATCCAGTAGCCTGGGGGAAGGGCTATTAATAGCAGTCAGAGCAAAGCAGAGAGGACAGCAGCTTTCCTCAGCCGAGAGCAAGGCAGCAGGTTCTCTGCAGCTCTTCCACTCCCTCCACCCAAGTGCACGAGGCCAGGGGGCTGGAAAGCCGAGCAGCAGTGGGCTTGCAGAGGCAGAACTGGGCACCTGGGCTTGGCAGCTTCTGACAGCCATCCCCAACTACAGCTACAGCCTCACACCACAATCCTCCCAATGCCAGCTGACCCCACTTTTGATTGTACCACATTTGAAGAGCTTTTAAGCTACTTTTGCAACACACTGTGTGTTACTGTATTCACAACTGGAAAAGACAACAAAAGCAGCACGGTAAAAATTAAATTGGCTGTAAGTCCCTATCTCCTACTCGGTATCAATAATATATTCCTTTAATGAGGGGCAGGAGAGAAGAAAAAAAAAACCACAAAACAACCAAGGAAGATGGAGAAATGGCTTTCATCAACAGAAATGCATACATCAGCCAACAAGCTGAATAATCACAAAATGGGGGAAAACCCTGATCCAAGCATTAATAATTCAATTAGTATTCATTGAAATAACATTGATTTTAATTAATCTATTTCACATCACTGTTCATATCCTATGTGCTTTCTATTACAGTTTAAAAATCATTAGTGTATGAGACTGCTAAGTACTCATACCTTTAAAAATAACAAAAAGGAGACATTAACTTTCTGAATGAATATTTTAAAGCCTCAAAGAGTCAATAAAGAAAAATTAAATGTAATTGCTTGTTGCTGTGCATTACTACTATGGAATACACTAGTACGTTGCCAGCTGTACTATATACATAATTAGATTCATTGGAATTTCAGTATATTAAAATATTGGTAAAAAACTGCATTAGCCACCAAAGAATATTCTTACCAACCTGTATTTCACAATACAATAGCTGGCACTGTTCAGTGACTGAGTGAAGCAAAACACTTCATTTATTCTACTGCTCCACTCTGAGTTCGTCCAAAATACACAGGAACAAAAAAAAAATACATGTTTCTGCCTGAAGTAGGCCCAGCAGATCGATACAGAATATCTATGTCCATGACAGAGCTTTACTGGAGATGATGTGGAACAAGGCACATTTCTACAGGAAACTCCAAGAATCACTGTAATTCCTAAAGCTCTTCACACCATGGCAAGCCAGAGCCAGCAAGAATGAACTGGTTCACTTCCTTACTTTAGGACACAATTTCTCTTTTTTATATTAGGCAATGCTGACACTCTGGCCTTGGCCCTTTGGCAGAGGACCTTACCAGTGAGTCTCCACCAAGCTGGATAAAAAGATGAATAGTGATGCATAGGCAAATGTAATTTAATACAGAGCAGCAAGACCAGTCTGGACTATTTGGTGTATTAAAATGATTTTATAAAGACATAAAAATAAATATGGTCTCCTTTACATTCCCCTGCCATTATATTTTATGTCATAATGATACAGTGAATTCACAATTATTGTTACATTTTATTTTAGCTTAGTTTAGCTTATCTATTTTTGCAATATATTAAGGAAAATTCTGACTTTGGATGCAGTCTGATGTTTTTCCGTCTGGCTGGGTAACTACAGAGATATGACAGTTCAAGTGCTTGGTATCTAAACAAGGTTTTTTGCTACTTATAGGTCTCTAATTAAGCTCAGTCAATTTTTATTAGTTTCCACAGGTTCAGATTTCATTGCAAGGCAATTGAAATACTTTAAATCTATTCACTGTCAGTCATCTGTCTTTGCCTAAGAGAGTCTTTCACATCACAGCTTTTACCTCATTCTCGAACAATGCTCATACTTGTTCTCTTAATTGATACATGTTTACACTAACGATTTCTGCTATGTGTGAAATACTTTCACGTGTAAAATAAACTGTAAGTAGCATTTCTCCATCTCCACCCCAAACTCATTATCTAAATGCTACAGGTTATTCCACATTTCTATATACACAGAACACAGAAGTGCTGATTTTCTTATTTAGTAACAGTTGTGGTCACCTTAGGTGTGCCAACAGTTCAGCAAGGGGCACAGGCTGCCACTGCACATTATCAGAGGATAATAGGACAGAAGAATTTACATTTCAGATATCTTTCAAAAAATACCATAATTGGTTTATCAACAGTACTCAACCAAGCATAACATAAAGCTCAGGCGCATGCTTACTTTATATATGCATACATCTCAAATATATATGTGTATAGATAGCTATCTACATATTTTTTTTCCATATCATGTGCAATATTGAAATACATTATGTTTTCCATTGGCATTACACACCTTGCACCAGCCTGCAGCATGTAGATACAGTAAACACTATCACTAAAGCACAGAAATCTTCGCACACCACCCTGTAAACAACCTCGGTACACTTCGGTTTCCACAGAAGTATGTATTTGTTAAAGCTCTTTTACTGAAAAAAGAAAAACACTAATAGCACCATGGGAGTTTCAAGAAAGGCAGGCAAATTATGATCACATTTACCATCTAATTTGCTCTCTGAGGCTTGTTCAAACAGTGCAAACATTGTGCTCCTCTTCTTCATTTGTTCTGACAAGCAGGATGACAACTAATCACCATCAAGAGCTTTCCCACTCTCCAGGCCCCCGTTTTCTGTTTATTCAATTTGATGCCTTCCAGCCAAGGAAGCTGTTAGCCCTCCCTGCCACCCCAACTGAGAAGGCCAGCTCTCCAAGGCCAGATTTCAACTAGAACTCTTTGTAGGGTGTGAATCCAGTGCTAAGCAGGAATAAGACAGGCTCTTTCTCCTGTTTTCTCCTGTGCACTGTGTGATGCCACCAGCAGTGGGTTCTGTGTAGGTTGACAAAACCACCTAAGGGAGGCAAATGAGTTTTTAGACTGGCACAGAAAAAGGAGACAGAGGAGAGACGTCCTCTACCCTCTTCCTTCATTAACCCCCAATGACAGTTCTGTGATCTACCAAAGCATTGCCATGCGTGCCTTAAAATACAATGCAAAAATAATAAACCAAATAAAAAAAAAAAAAGCTTGGAAAATTACTTCAAGAATGTCTGTCCTTTGATAGGTCTTGTCTTGACAACTGTTGCACTGATTTGCCTTGATAACACTCAGCCAAACAATCAAATTACCTTGACTTTATGAATTAAGCGTCATTGTCCACTTGCTTAATTCATAAAGCCCCCTCTTCACCCAGAGCTTAAGCAAGACAAGACAAACTGAAAAGAAAAAGTACTAAGCCATAGTACCTCACATGCCCATTGGGTTATAATAGTGTACAGATGCATAAGCCACAAAAACAAGCCCTTGCAATAAACCTAAAAGTGAAACGTATGTTGAAACTTTAATATTTAAAGATGTAGAAAGTAGGTATGTGTATGCAAACAAGGACTCACTACAATTCAACCTTATTGATCAGAAGTCATATCAAGATGGAGCAATATGTTAACATATATGGCATAAATAATTATAAAAATTTTCACTGCTTCAGCTGTCTGATATTCTATTATTTCTAATAATGCAAATAATGTTAATAGGCTAAGTTCAGACTCAGTCTTAAGAGACCTTGAGCTCTGCATTGACCAAACCCATAGGAAAAATTCTTTCTTTTGCTTTATAAGCACTTGAAAAAATGCAGCCAGGCATTAACTGATAAAAAGTACACCCTCTTACCATGAATCCTATCCCTTTACCTTCAGGTAACAGCCCATAACCCCACCAATGTCACCAGTATCACTAACCAGCACCACTGCATTAGAGTCAGCTATCCAAAAACTGACATCAGGAAGATGCCTGGCTCAAACATTATTCTGCTTTTTGAAAGGTTTTTAAATGTTTTCCTGGATCTTGCCAGCCTTCTGCTTACACACATAATTGAACAATCTGCACTAGAATATATTTTGAGTCAGGTGATTGTTCATGAAATATTGTGAAAACTTGTCCTAATACAAAGTGCCTACATAGGTGTAGTATTTATCTCTAAAAATTCACTTCTTTTATAAATGCCTGCTCAGGTAAAGATCTAGAAATATAGTATCACGTGCAAATATGTTTAGAGCCTCATACATGGCAAAGGGATACAACAGGCCACATATAACCCACCACTTCTTAGAAAAACTATTTGAAACAGAGAGGAATTTTGCAAATTAAAGACTGAAAAGGTTTCTGTAAAAGGCAGAATAAAATTCTTTACTAAGACATTGGTATGTTCTTGGGAGGGACAAAGTGGGGGGAAGCCATTTTCCTTGTTCCTGCTGCTTCCAAAAGTATTTGCAATCTCTTTTTCTTGGAAAATTTTAGGGGACAGGACCATTAAGACTGTTGTCTCTGCTGCACATTACATGAGAGCCTTCAGTATTTTCTCTATTATGATGATAAATATCTTCATGGCAGTGAGAGGTTCCCTCACATCACTCTGCCATCCATGCATTATACCAGTCTATGGACCAAAGAGGTGTATTTCCTGATTTAATGATAAATCTGGCAGTCTAATGGATTTTAGATTAGACCAGTCCTCTCTCATGTCAGTACATAGTCTTCAATAATTGTCTGAGTCTGAAGATGTTCAATGCTGAGCTACTGTCTCCAGATACTTCATATGGTCCACATCAAATTCAGAGGTGCCTTTTTCTTTAACCATTACTGCTGTTTTCTAGTGGGCTCATTTGTGATTTTAATTTGTAAAGCTCAATTAAGCCACCATCCCCAAAGTTGCATGACACTGTAAAGCTACAACAGATGAGTTACAGATTTCTTTCATCCCATCAGCTTCACAGCATAAACTTCAAGGATCTGAAATTTTGAGCTTTTACATCAGACACACACTTGCAGAAAGAAATTGAGCCCAAAGTAACTTTCTTTAACAATTAATATCCTATGCAACTTCAGTGATGTCAACAGAATCAAGAGTGAGGTAAATCAGTGTGTATTTTTGGCAGGTTTCCCTTTTCTGCCAATTAGAACAATTAGACTCTAAATTTCACATTGAGCTAAAAGAAATTAGCAGTGTTGTCGTGGTAAACATTCAAGTAAATAGCACTTGCAGCATTAATAATAATTGCAGTTTTTCAAGGTATCAATATCATATTCCCATTGGCTCATTTTCCTATGCTTACTACAGTGAATGTATTTTGATGAGTGACACCTGCTTTCTCTGTGTCAAAGGAGAGAGTTGGGTTTCAGTTGCTAAAGCAGCAGGCTGCCAAAGCAGTTGGATTCACCTTCCCTAGAGAAGATTTCAAGTGCTTTTGGGAGGCACTTGGGTACAGAGGAGTAGAGCAGGTGGGAGGAAATAGTAAGAAGACAACTGATTTCAGACATTCTTCTCCAAGTGGCAGGGAGAAGAGAGCACGGTACAGAGGTGGGTAAAAGGTAGACTTGGGCTCCTAAGAAGAAAACACATCTGAAACCTTTGTTTATTCTTAAATGGCTCATAGGGAATACAGTTTAAAAAGTATTATAGCCACCACAAGCCTCTTTGTAAGGAAACAAAGACTTTTTTGATGGGGAGGCAGGCTGTGCTTTAATAATGGTACTCTAACTAATTTCTAACTACAGCCACTATGTATAAACAGGCACAGACCATGAGATTTCTCATGTTCTTTAATGCTAGCTGAAGGTGACATGATAGGCGAAATTCAGTTAAAAACATAAGCAATATACTTTGATGTGTAATAATTTCCCCTTAAAATCATTTGAGAGATGCTTTTTCAATACTGTAGATGCGCAGAGGATACTGTCAAACATCTGGTCTGTCCACTCCTAGCTCTGCCAACCTCTTTGAGGCCGGCTCAGACTAAATCTAGGTGTTTGCAGCAAATGTCTTTCTGTGCTGCATGGGAATCATGGAAGTGGAAAGCCAGAGATACAGTGGCAGCACATGGGAAAGGAAGCAGCTCTGAGCAGCCACAGACTGAGAGCTGTTCTTTGAGAAGAGTTAAACTCTGAGTCCACTGAAGTCAATGGGAATTTTGCTACCAATAGACAAGACTTTGTCTCTAAAATTCTGTCAAATAAGCAAAGCCAGTTGACTCCAAAAGAGCTTCAGCATTATGCTTCAGATACAACAATCCTAGGTGGCACTTGAAATCATTTTAGATTACAATTTCAGGTGGAAGTCCTGTCAACTCTTTCTTCCATTTAAGGGCAGATTTCCTTATATAAAGCACTCCTTCCATTTGAACAGTTCATGAAAACCCATATTTCCAACACATCAAAGTAAGTTTTTTTACAGGTCAATAGATTAGTACAAATTAAACAGCCCACATCCTTGCAGTGACTTACACACCATGAATAAGAACATGTAAGAATAGACTGAAGCAGAAAGGAGTCAAGAAGTAAAAAAACTAGGAAATGTAAATATTTTACTTTGTCTTGCTATCAGCAGATTGTTTTCAGAGGAACCACAAGCTACACAAATACAAAACAAAATATAAATACTAATTGTTCTTATCTTTTGTCTGTACTCAACATGCCTGAGGTAATATTTCAGCAAACATTAACAAGTGATCCTAAGTAAAATGACATCTTGTTTTTTGGTCTTCTAAAATGCCACTAGAACTTCTTATATAGTGGACCAGTCACAAGAAGCCACATCACATAAAATAGGAAGGATTAACTTTCTGTTCAGCTACTTACACAGCCTATCTCAAAAGCAAAAAAAACCCCAAGTATATCTGAAGATGGTATATTTCTGAAGAAAACTATATTTCTGTCTTTAAAGGAAGCACTACTACAAGTCCCTTACCAAAGTACATAGGTTGTCAGTAAAACCAGTGCAACAGCAGCATGTCAAATCTAAGGACTCTGGCTGCAGAGCCACCAGCCCTGCCCATTTGAACACTGCTGCATGCACATGTTGGTCCAGGGCACTGCGCACCAGCCTGTGTCCAAAGGACAGTCTCGTCATTCTTCCATTTTTAAGTTAAAAAGCTAACTAAATCTATATTGCACAAAAAAGTCCTCTGTAGTACGTTTTTTCCCTAAGTTCAATAAGAAAAGTATTGTATCAAGTGACAGTAGCTAAGTAGTCTTTATTGGGCTCATAAAAGATTATGATTTTGCCCTATTCTCTGTATAAGTGAATTTCTTAAAATATCATTTTTAAAACAGCACTTCTTCTTCTCATGATAGTGTTTCTTTAATATATTAACTTTCCCACATCCATACTTTGATGGTTCGGCAATTTCCTAGCTCATTTTAAATCATTTTTTGACAAAACAATACCAACAGTTCAGTAAGTGTCCCACTGCATTTTGCAATTTACGTTTCTTTTTGAAATACCTTCTTACTGAATAGCTTTAGCAACTAATAAAATTCTTCAATTTCAAAGCCAAAAGAATCCCATTAAGCACTAAACTCCTGAGGAAGGGGGAAGGACTAGCGATACTGACTGTTGATGGCAGATTTTGAGTTTAACACGAGTAAAGCCTTTTTAAAACCAGTAATCCATTGCAATTAACAGGTTTCATTCATAACCTACTGTATGGATTTTTGTACATTTGATGCTTTGACATACAGATGTGTACACATACTTGTAGATATGTGCATACAGGCATGCAAATACATAACTGTGGAGATTATATATATATAAGTATATAGTGACACATGCACAGGCACATATATACATGCATATCAGCCACCACTGTTAATTTTCTCTGTCTGGCTAAACTATAACGAACAAGGAAATATAGTGGAAAGTCACCACTATGAAATTAAATATATTCTTATGTGATTGATAAGATGCAATAACTAAGCTGAGTAGAACCCTGGTGAAGGTGCATAAACCTTGCTAACATAAATTCTGTCTTTTAACAGTGAAGTGAACCACTAATAGGATCAGTCCCAGTCTGTGATTTATGGTAACTACATCAGTAATAGTATGATAACTAACTTTTATGAATTATGAACTCCTATTGCATTCTCACTTCGGAAAAAAATTTACACCCTTACAAAGAGCCCTTGTCTAAAAGTAGGGACATAAGCAGAGGTGCAGATCCAACTTTTTAAAAAATTCACCCCATTTAACTCCTAATACCTATCCATCCACTGGATACAGCCTTTCCCACTTGAGATGGGAGCAATTTCAATCTGCTTCAGTTCGAAGCAGAATATCTTAGGTTAATATTTTCTTTAGTTTGTCTGCGGTGCTTTTCTTCAACTTCCATTTGAGAGAAAAATCTAATGACTGAGGACTGCACCTTCCTCAAGATGTAACTGGACTTTTGTAAGAAACAAGCACTGCAAAATCAGGTTCTGTAAACCTTTCAAATAATATGTTTTGATTCTAGCATGGACAAAGAATGCTTAAACTCTCTCTATCCTTAACATTAAACAGTAAATACATCTCCTTTACAGTCCATATGACATTATTTTCTTTTAACATGGACTAATTATTTTATTAAATACTTGTGTTAAAGTGCAAGGTCAGCTTCAGAATTCCTAGAAAAAGGGCACCAAAACAAGCCACCTAAAGAATGATACCAAGAGAAGAGCATGATAGTCATCAGATTTCAGAGAGAAAAGTAGTTTAAAAGTTCAAATTTGCTTCAGTCTCTTCCATTTTGGTGAGTGGAAATAACAACTACAGAGTATTTGTTATTTCACTATCATTTATAAGATGTTTTGGTTGTATGAACTACAGGAATATATGAACATATATTTTCATGAACAATACATATGACAGTCTTAAGTTTAAGACTTAGAAAACAGAAATATTTGTCCCTTTACTCTAATAGCCATTGTCCCTAAAGACAACTATATTAATAACTTCAGTTTGGTTATTGTCTGGTAAATCACAGAATTACAGGAGAGGTAGGTTTGTAAGGAGCCAGAGTAAGGTACCACAATATTTATGTTACTTATGGTAATTTATGTTACTTACGGTCACATAAATATTGTCATCATTTCTCTTTCTTCTAGACAGGATAAAATACCTGGTTAATGAATAACAAAGATGCTTCCAATTTCTCTCATCACTTGAAGCAATCAATGTAAAAGACAAAAAAAATTCAAGAACTAAAATAAATCCTGTGAAGAGTCTGTTTTAGTGGCACTCATTTTAGAACAGTCTGACTTTGCACTTGGATCTATAAATGCTAATTATCAAGGTCATCACAGATTTGTGTGGTATTTTAGGTTTTTTCTTTGCTTTTCTATTAACCTGAGAAATAGAAGTGTTCTTTCTAAAATTATTATTCTAAAATTCTAGAACATCTTAGAACTACACTAGTGCTGTCTAGACACCCTTTTCAACAATTTCCCCTTTCTTAATTTTCAGAGGTTACAAGAATCAACTGCTGTAGCTACTGCATTGAGAGATTAAAATGCTGTTTCCCCACAACTAATATGTCCTTTCACTGCAACATTTACTTTCCAAAGTATTACTATCTTCTTTGGCAAACACCCATATTTGTTTTCCTATTCATTAAGGTATTTGCAAAAAAGATAGACTAATTCTCCTGCAGAAAAATATCCCTGAAGTAACTTTAATATAGCTAATAAATCTAGCTTCAGCCTAGACTTGGGCATTCTTCATGCCCACATTTTACCAGATAATGCTGGCTTGAGGTCTCTAGAATCAGTGACAGGTGGATCATCTAACTAAAGCAAATACCTTTGGGTAAAGCTAAGCCAGGAAAATGACTTTTGCTGCTACAGCAGTGGGCTACCATTAGGGAAAGAGAGAAACTAATGAAAACTTTCCTCCACATGCCAGGATTGTCACTGACACAATGACAATTAGCTTACAAGAGGTGATAAGACTACAGACAAATGGCAATATCATGGCCTTCACCTTTGTGCTGTCCTCCCTTGTGTCTTTGATATGTCCCTCCAACAGGTTATCTCCAGGAGTGATGAGGAGGTCTCATTTTGGAGAAGGATAGAGAGGAGATCTCATGCGCATGTCAGGTGATTAAGTCTCACTGCATACATTGTCATACAGCGAGTGGAAGATAGTAAAACGCCCCTCCAAAAACAAACAGAGCAAATATGCTGCCCAACCAACTCTGATTTCCCAAAATACAAATAAGCAATTGAAATTCTACATCTTCAGGACAAAGGTGCCAGCAAAACAGAAAGGTAGTCAGGTCTGTCTCTGAGCACAGGACACACATATCAATTTTAAATAAATTCAGTTGAAAGTGGGTATGAAATTATTCCAGGATTTTAAGAATGCTGTTCTCTGCACATGTGTGATATAGCAAAACACGTGACACTTGTTCGAATTGAAACCAGGGAGAAGTAGATTTAGAATGTTCTTGGATTGAAAAAGACAACCAGGGCAATTTAGTGGACATTACTGAAGACAAAAATAGTCTGATGGAAAGGATGGTCACTTACAGAAGCCAACAGACTTTTAGCATTAGAAAGAATTCAAAATACTACTAGAAATGTTACAAGCAGCATAGATCAGTATAGAAATTAAAAGCTGAAATTTAACAAAAACATATCTTTGAATTGTACCTGCTTTGACAACTATCATATGGAAATACACAGGTTATCATGCAGGGGAAAAAGGCAACAATTGCATGAGTTTGCAGACAATCAGCAAAAACCCACAGAGCATGTATGGTATGAACAAAGTACCACTAGCAAAGAAAAATTATTCAAAGAAGTAGTAAACACCTTCATAAAAGAATTTTTTGGCACTATCTTCAACTAGACAACTTTGATAACAAAAAAGATACAAAGATTTTTATTTGGGTGATAATATTTGGAACAAGAGTGGGGTGAAAAGCAATAGAGCATGGCCAGAAATTTCTGAGCAAGAACCTGTACTTTCAAAGGCTAAAGCTAACCAAACATGTTACATTCTAAAGAACAGAAACAACAAACCTAGGCAAGAAGTTAATTGGAAGAGCTGATTTCACAATGAAGCTGTCACCAACCAGCTCTACCAGATACACAATGGGTATTTTGATGCTATGGAATGAGCTCTGGAATGAGGAACATACGTAAAGAACAGGTGATTTACAGACAAACTGTTTCTAATGAAAATCTTGGACAACATAACCAGTGTTAAATCACTTTGTTAGTATTTGCATCAGAAACTCTTCATATTTTCTATGGGAGCATGAGTTATAATATTTCTGGCATAATGACCCTAAAATGGTATTAACTAAACATAGAAGTAATAAAGCTAAAAATTACCTACCAAATAAGTCTTTACAACTTTTTAGTATTGAAAGGAACCCAGAATTGACTAGAATGGTTCTTAAGCTGTCTCTGTCTTTTGCTAAAAATTCTCACCCAACTCTCCTTCCTTCCCAGGTAGATATTTTCTATTTTTCTCTTCCAGCAGTAGAAGATCTGCAAGCTAAGGTCAAAGCTCAAAAAGCTTCAGCAGTTGTAGACAGTCTCTAGAATACTGCACAAAATTTAATTGCTAAAGCTTTTGTTCAGAATGAAACAAACTTAGAGGAGTGCCTACTCCCCACATCACCAAGGAATCAGTGTTCAGTGGAACATTGGGTATTTCAGGATTTACATTTATTATATGTGAAAACTACTCAGGGGCTGAAAAAATATCTCAGAAAAGGGCTGGAAATACCCTGAACTGGCCTAAAATGAAAGGCCAGAATTGGAATCTTCAGTTATCCCATATGCCAAAAACTACAACAAATAGAACCACACAGGCAGTATAAAATATTGACACTGCAGCTCTAAGTAGGATAGATTTGTTTATGTTGCTTGGAAAAAAATACACCTCAAAAAATACACCTCTTTTAGATTAATATTCTCATTCTGCTGAGGCAGCACCTCCTAATAAAATGACATCGAAGCTTGTGCTGGTGTATATGCAGTATTTTTACTAGATACAGCATGGCTGACAGTAATATCCAATAAAGGACAACTTATTAAGCAAAAGTATAAGTTCTAAGTAATCAAGCAATTTAAAAGTCTTATTCTCAAGAATAATGGATTTAATGACAACAATAATGCAGAGGGCATCTAGTTAGATTCCAATCCATGTTATAACACAGCAGTATCACTACTTTCTTTAATCAATGCAGGTAACTGGTGGCAATTTTTAAAGTGCTACCAGAAAACACATATAGAACAAAATTAATAGATAAAAATAATTAACAATGTTATTAATATTATAATTCATTTAACGGGAGTTTAATATTATAATTCATTTAATGGGGGGTTCCTTCCCATTGCCACTGTATATAATGTTGTCTGTGTCTTCATAGTGGGAAACATTTGTTGCAAACCTTAAAAATGCAAGTGAAAATCTTGGGATTGCTGGGTACTGTAACATGGGAGGAATAGGGCACCCTATTTCAGTTTCAGAAAGGAAAAAGATAAGAGGCATCAAATTTAGCTCTTTGCTTAATGATACTGAGGGCATATAACAATAATGCAATAATTGGACAACTGAACATCAAAACACAATGCAGTAAGAGAAAATGGGTTTTCTGGCTTTGCTCAATACTGGAGTCAACTTCTCAAGTCTAAGTAACAGCACCAAAGATCTCAAACTCTAACTGGATTAAGTAATAGAATCGTTATCAGGTTGGTTGTTTATAACTTGAAATTGCGTTGAATGCTAATGTGTTTATTTAGCAGAACTGTTACAGAAACTTGGAAAGAAACGGCATTGTGGACCAAATGTCCAAGTTTCTAAACCAAAAAACCAGCACTATAAAAGCTCTTCTACTTGAAGAAAGAACTATCAGATAAGGTGTAATTTTGGAAAGCAACTGATCAGGGATAAACTCATTTTCCAGACTGCTATGCACTCTTCATCCATAGTCAAGGATGTGGCAGTGGACCCTGTCTTCTGTCAGAGGAACAACACTCCGAAAATTATAACTTACACTCATTCAGAATTGAAATGCAGGGTTTATTACTCAAGAGCCTGGCAGCTGAACAGCAATATGCGGATCTACCCTGTGAACAGTATGTACTGTAGGCAGAATTGTTAGAATGAAGGAAGACTAAAGATAAAGCCAAGACTCCTGGTGAGATCTATCAGATGCTTATTAGCACAAGAGATTTCAAAAGCTACATGACAGAAGGGATAAAACAGCTGAAAATAATCTCATATAGTGTACAGTCAAGGAGGAGACACAGAAATACCAGTGCTATGTGTGAATATAAGCTAAACATTTGTAAAAGCAGTTCATCCTAACAACTAATGTAAAAAGAAGACAAAAGTACTGACCTACTTCACAGCTCTTCGTCTTCCGACTACCTCATACAAGCTTTAAGGCTAACAGGTCATCTTCATCCTCATTCATTCAAAATCATCCTCCAACTTTCCCTTTCTCTTCATCTGCCAAGAAACCTGCAAGGCGATTATTAATGTAATGCAATGTGGAAAAGCAGTTGAATGAAACAGTGTCACTGCATTCCAAGTATGGTGGAAATTTCTTCCAAGAATCTCTATCAAGTCACCTTTGATATTTATAGATTTGCAGCTCCTTCCCCCCAGTTAGCAAACTTCTGTGCATATCTACTGAAGAAGAAAGAAAGGGAAAACAGTGTCTTTGCCTCAGGATAAATGAAAAGCTATTTCAGTTATGGTTGTTCTTGACAGTGTCTGGTGTGATAGGAACTTGCTGAAGACCAAGTTCTCAGCAACGAACACAGGGAGAGTGACCTTTGAGCGTAACAATACTTTTGTTAGGATGTTAATTAAAATCCATATTGATCCACAGAGCAAAGTATTCAATAGAAAATTGGGATATACTATATCTGGTGCTGGAAAGTCATTCATAAGAGTACTTAGGCTCCACACAAAACACAGTGCTATCACTGACACAGTAAAGGGCCCAAAAACTAAATAAGTTTCATGGCCATGACAGTACTATGGGCACTTGAAAGACAAGGTGGAGAGTTATGATTCTATTCTAACTCAATGGCATAAAGCAGAGAGTAGATAAAAAATAGGACACGTACTACTTGTTTATAAAGACTTTAAGGGAAAAGTGACTTAAGCAAAATCCTTTAATGGAATAAAAGCAATATGCCAACAACTTTGTTTAAAAGCTACTGCACAAAATTGTCAGAATCAGATACATTTGCCCTATGTTGTTTTGTATATTTTTTCTTTTTACATAATATCACAAATATTGATGTCAATAGTGTATTTCAGTGTATTTCAATTACACACTATGAACTATCTTAATCTCTGCTGGAGATTAAACAGTAAGTACCTTTTCAAAAACAAACTACAATCCATCCCAATATGTTAATGGGAAGATAAAAATTTTTTTTATCACAAGGATTCAGACTTTCATGTGAACGTAAAGATATTTCTCAGTTTAACTACCTAATTTTCAAGTACCCACAAGTGAACTATACATATAATGCACAGAATTTACATGATTTCTCCTTCTCTGAATAGCTGGAAAAGACAGAAGGTTTCAGAGTAATTTTGTTAGAGGACGCTTTTATATAACCATGACTATACACAGTAAAGAATCAAAACATATGGTAGGAACTGCAAGGTCCAAATTGTTAATCCAACAAACGGATGACCAGAAAATGCAGCATGTATTTACAGTGTTGATTAGGGCAAGAGAATTGAGAACATCCTGAAACACATGGAGCCCAACAATGCAATACACCCAACCAATATTTATCGCTGCCTCTCTAGAAGCAATTTCCATTTTGATGTGTTCTCTCACACATGATGTTCTGAAACAGTTAAGTAACATGAAAAATACAGGTTCAAGACTATATCTGTCACAGATGAAAATACAGCATTTATGCAGCATTACATAATAAAGCCTCTGGCTGAGAGACCCAAGGTCCTCTCAGGACTGCCACAAATCTACATATTGTCATACATGAGAGATTTTTACGTTTGCTTATGAGAATTAAAAAGAATCAACATAAAAAAAAAAAACTAAAGAAAACCCACCTAGTTATTGAGTCTAAAGGGCTGAGGAAATTTAGCAGCGACATTTGGTTGCCGTAAAGGTCACCTATTAGTTCACAAACGTCTGCCTGGAAAGCCACCTATTTTAGCCCGTGTTTTATAGAGAAATCAAGGACTATGTTAAAACCAGACTGGGGGAAGGGGGGGTAGACAATACTGAGGGTAGGTCTGTATTTGTTCTGACCTTAAATGACAGCAGAATTGTGAGGAAGGAAAAAAATCATGGCAGTTTTTTGCACACTTATTTTAGAAACTAGGGATGAATTAACCCGATCAAACTGTTTACCTAACCAGTATATCTAGCTGAATTTTCTACTATGCCAATGTAAGTGCAATTAACACTGATTTTTGCCAAATAAAAAATAAATTTTGTGGAGATAATCAATGTTAAGCATGAATCCATGTAAATTTATGGAACCCAACAAATTTAGGGAAGAAATTATATGGCATACTATCTGCAGGAACAGATGACTAGACTAATGATCCTAGAGGTCTCTCCCACTCTTGTTTTCCCAAACTACTACATACAAATTAGATATCAATTTTCACTAGTAACTTAATCAAGTTTTGGACATGTGTATTTAGAGTTGAAACAGGAATGCATCTTCTCAGTACATGATTCGGACTATAAGATGATTATTTCTGCTCAAGTCCTGCACACCACCATAGCTGTCCCTTTCTGTAATGCTTTAATCTAATGTCACAATTAGTCCAGTTAAGGATTAGACACTATATTCAGAATTTTACAAGAGTTCTCCTAACCCTAAGTATCACAGAATGCAAAAAATACATCAATCTTGCATGTCTTAGCAGGTAAGCATTAAGTATTTCCTACCATATATAAAAATTAGCACGAAGAGATACTGCTACAAAAAACTGTACCTTACCCAACATTTTGATACATCTAAATAAATTTTAGATGTATAACATAAAAATTATAAATATACACATAGCTATTCACATCTGTATATAATGCCATGTGATTCTGGAATAGTATATTTGACAAACACACACAAAAAAAGGAGGCAAATACTCTATAATTTACTAGTAGCATGCACTTTTTTAGAGTGCTTTATCAGGTCCTGATTTAACCTACCTGATATCCCTATAGAGCTGAAAAGTATAAACTAATTTTTAAGGCACTGAAAGTGAAGTAAACAAAAAAAAGGGCAACAAAAAAAAAGGCCCCAAAAAAGGCACCAAATCCCAGGTGTTCCAGTTTTTAATAGTGAACTTTAATCCACTAAAAAGCTACAGGTTTTATTTTGGGATCTTATCTTCAGTTTTTGACCACTTGTTCATGGAAATCTTTCAATCCCCCTATCCCATGAGGAAAACAATATATTCAATCTAAGGAAACCACTTGTGCTTTTTAATAGCCTTATCTGACAAAGAATAGGTCTTGTAAAAGATGAGATACATAAATGGAAAAGCATTCAACATTCCAGAAAGGTGACTAAATTCACTATCCTAGTGTCAATTTTTACTTCCTTGGTTTGTTTTTTGAGGGTTTTTTTTAAAAGGCCATTCATGAAATATTAGAGACGCCTGTCTTATATTAATGTTGTGTCCTCTGACATCCACTCAGTGAAAGATAAAAAGATGGCATTAAGTTTTAGCAGTGAAGTGAAATGTTGCATGGTGCAAGGTGACCCAGTCTCATTTAACAGATTACCAAAATATAATCAAATAAAACCTATGATCTTTACACTGGCAAAAACAGTGCAGCAAGAGGACAAATGTGATTTTAAAAACTTAAAAGACCAATTGAAATGAATCATGTATATTTTTACAATGTAAGTGAGTCCTCTGCAACTATCCAGTCCTTGTAAGAGCATCCATATTGAGGGCAAATTTTAGTACAGGCAGGTTCAGCTTTCCCTACGATTTTCTCCTGCCACTGTATCCAACTCAAAGCAAATATCCCAAACTCAATTAAGCTGTTTGATTACACTAAAAATAGTCCTTGCTCTTCATCTTATTCTCAGTATCTGCCAACAGAAAACTCATACTTCACAGGGAATGTATTGCCTAACTGCATTAATCCACATCTAGGGGAAAAAAAGGGAAAAGAAAACTCATACCAGTCTGGCGATGTATGTACATTTCAATTATACCACAACTGTTGTGGGTTAAGATTACCAACAGAAATCTTTAGGAAGCACAGATTTTGTTAAACAGATCTAGACTTAATTGATAGAATTCTTTTCACACAGCTTGATTTTGATTGCTACCATGATTTCCATACACCTTTCTCTAATATGTTTTCTGATAGCTACTGACAAACTTGAGATATTTTCATGACGGACTTCAGCTGTAATCCACTATAACAATTCCTCCTTTCCAAACCCTCACATTTAGCCCTTCAAATCCATTCACTGAGAGCTGCCTCACCTGCCACTCTGATTGCAATGCCTCCCAGACCCTCATCAGCTCACCTCATCTATCCACTGTCACACAAACTTGGGCTCGGTTTGTTGAAATGGAGGAAACTTCTCCTAGGGCCGAATGATGTAATTTGGGGCTGAAATTAAGTGAAGCTAGCGGGTTTGGAGAGAGTGTTAGGTGAAATTCTGTCAAACAAATCCTGAAAAATAAACCAAAACAGAACTATGAATTCATGCCTGTATTTTGCAGGGAACAACTCCTGGCAAAATAATTTTCAGTTTTAAATTAAATCACAGGAGACCTCAAAAAGCATAAACAAGATAATATGAATTTGTTTAAAAATTTTTAGATTAATTTTAGAATTAATTTTAAATATCCTTTTGCAAAGAAGGTAAGGCAGAATATAAGAGTCAGTGAGGGGAGAGGTGACTGAAGCTGCAAAGTTAAAACACCCATGAACATCCACAACTTCAAAAATGTACTATTAATACATTGGGAGATCTCTCTCAAATTCATGTCACTAAACACAGAGCTTAAGAGCCTGAAAAAAATATCCAAACATGTGAAAGTAAAAAAAACCCCTCTGTATAACAAAACAGCAGTAAAAATCCCTTACCAATTATTCTACTGTGTTCTCAAAATAGGACCAGTGTCTCTTATGCCCTAATTTTATCATTTCCTTTGCCCCGTGTTAAAACACCAGTGTAATTATCCTTTATAAAGGTTGACTGAGGTCCCTGAGAAAATCTGCTCAGGGTGATAATTTAGCTGGTTTTTTTATTTGTGGAATTTAGGCAAGAATGTTTCACGCTCTTTGTCAAAATAACTGCTTGATCTGCTTTAGTATTTTTTAATTGTTAGAAAAATAGCATTTTCTAATAAAGTGAGGAAGAGTAAGGTTAAATACTCCAATTACCAACCTGCAAGAACAGTGAAGCATAAAAGTTGTGCAAAGTGATTCCCAATATTGATGTACTTGGAGTCAATTCTTAATTTTTAATGATATCTGGAAAAGTAACTCTCAGTAGCAGGATATTAGGGAATATTCTTTGACTTTCCACAATGCATTGAATTGCTACTGAAAATGTCTTGTTTGTCATTAGAAATTAATAAATTCATTCCTTCACATTCTAATGACTGTCAAAGTGCCAGACTTCAGTTGACATAAAAACTTCCATTTTAAGAAGAGAGATTTCAAGTAACTCGACCAAAAGGAAGATTTGTATAGTGCTGAAAACTTAAGTGCTTTTTCCAAATCACATTACCTGGCGTAACAAGCAAAAAAACCTTAAACCAAACCCACAACAAAACAGCAAAAGCCCCCCTCCAGCCAACCAACACCTCCCCAAGTACTCTACACCAGAGATGCTGAACGGGAATTATTAACATGGCTACACTCCATCTAGGGGGAAAATCTCACTTTCAAAAAGTTGAAGCTTCTTTATCTACTTATTTAAACACTATTGAAACATGGGTTTCCTGAGTTAGGCTGTTATTGTACAAGCAACACAAAGATTGCTTCTAAAAAGCCATCCTGCAAATGATGAACCGCAACTGAAATGATACAAAAGCAACTTAAACTCATGATGGTTTCTTCCAGTCATACATTTGTTCTAGTTCTCTAACCAAAAGCGATTGACTTGGCAGATGTACAACTCTTACAAACACAACAGAACTGCACTTGCTGCCTCTCCATCTCTGACATCAACCCCAACCACCACCATGAGACAGGAAAAGGTCCAGAGCAGGTGAGAGAGCAAGGACAGTGCAAAGCTGACCCTCAAAAGATGCAGACAACCACTGTGTCCCACAAACACTCTCCCTGTCAAGCACCCTATCAGCAGGGCCACAGGATCTTTCAAAGGACAACCATAGCAAATCCCCCTCATGTATTCCTCAGCCCTTCCTAGCGGTCACAAAATATTGCCAGGATACAGCAGGTCTCTCTTTCCACCATACAAGTTGGACTTCTGAGCCTTTAAAAAAAAACTCCAAACAAACAAAAAAAACCACTACATTTTTTCCTTTCCCAATAAAGATTACCATTCTTTTAATCTCTGTCTTAAATACAATATTTTCTTCTTACAGAACATTTTTCAAGGTACCATAAGCAAGACTCTTTTCACTGAGTGATTCCATGAAGACTGTGTCCTAGAAGGCTCTACTTTAATATTTTTTTCCTTTTAAAAACTTTCTAATTGAGTACTCATAGCAATATATGCATTTCTATGAAAAAGTCTACATAAATTTATTGGAAATTACAATTTTAAGACATTTCCAATCTATGGAATTTGACAGTGGAAAAATATTACTTCTCTAGAAGTTGACAGTGATTAAAAAAACTATAGAAGGATTATCACTGCCTATTAAATGTGATAGGATTCCATAGAAATGGTTCAAACTTTCTTATTTTATTCCTATTAGATCCATTAGCATATTTCCAGCTAATAGCTAACAATTGCCCACTGAATTTAAAATAGGCTCTCCCTAAACCTGCTTCAATAGCTAGATATTATGGCAATCAGTTAAAACTTTCCTATTTCTCATCCAATGGCTTTACACACTGCAAACAGTTTCATTTCTTTGGAAACTAAGCACCCAGCTGAGCATTGCAGCCTGTCCTGCAGAGCCTGTGGTGGTGTGGGTGCACCCTGTTGCTGCCTCAGTCTGCAGCTCCTGCAGAGCTCCACACTTGGGGCATTTCACACTCTGCCATCCCCTACTGACCTATGCCAAGAGACAGACAGGCAGGTCTTTAATCTAAGCTTGCATGGCTCTTGTTACAGTCATATTTGCAAACGTACATTTTTATTTCAGACAACTCTTCCTCCCTCACCCAGCTCCTCCAGATCTGTGCTCGATGTTGTTTAGGTACCTGCAATGGCCAATGGGCCTCAACTGCCCAATGGTTTAGTGAGCAGCCTGCTAGGGCTGCTTTGTGGCAGCTGCAGTGCTACGTAAGAACTCAGATAACTTAGTTAGACCCACTTTATCTCCCTCTAGGACAATAGATTAGTTTGGGGTTCTTATATTATTTTGTATTCATTTAGTGAAAGGCAAAACATTTTTCCACACAAACAACTACATTGCAGTACTGTGTCGTCACTTACTAATTTGTAAACTATTATTTAACATCAGCCATTTTGTCAAAACATCATGCAAACGCTTTCCTTGCTCCACAGTGACAGTCAATGTTCTCTCTTAATGAGAAGGATGCCGGCTTGGTACAGTTACAGTACTTTTTTCCTCTAATTTTCATTTCTGTGAATACTGCCACAACACATAAGTTGCTCTTAATGTTCTTCTAAGTGTTGTTAAATGCTATTTAAAGTTTATATGGCAAGCCTGTAATTCTTAATGCATTGGATTTTCTACTTTAATGGTTGTTCATCTGCTATGATTTCTTAATAGACTCTTTTAAAAAGATTGTAATTAACTGCACTCCATGATTATATACATGAAAAGGATTGGTTTGAACTTTTACCCTTGACATACACCAAGGTGAAAGAAAAGATGCAGGTTATGGCTTAATAGTTTTACTTAGATAAATGGTGACATTTCTTAATAGAACCAAACAATTCCATGTTTTGTTCAGCCAACTCTTTCTTCTTCTTTTATTATACTGTGTCAAGCAGGCACCAGAACTGAGATGGACTCATGCCACTCAATGGAAATACGTCAGCATTCAGCACCTTACTTTGCATGGAATAGTTTCCTACATTGAAAAATTTGACAGGATGCAATCATTAAAGAGCTTTCAAATATTTATTTAGATTGGGTGCCAACCTTTATCATAATTATCTTTTTTTTTCTCCCAGTTACTAACCTTCACCTTTTCAAAGAGGGCTGAAATGTCATGTAGTTGGTCTGTCCATGGGAGAGTTTTCCAGAACATAAAAAATTAAACCCCAGACTTCTGCTGTTCATTTAGTTCTGTTTGCAGGCAACTGGGTGACTCTTCAGAGCATTTTCACACATATATTCCTAACAAAGTGCTCACCAGGAACAATTTTAAACCAGTAGCTAGTTTTTAAAATATCTGAGAGTAAAGAACCAGCATAGTTTAAGACAGAGGACCTGAGCTCAAATTTTTCAGATTCTTGTCATGTATTCACAGGAGGGCTGTTTTGAACTTGTCAAACTAAGTCGTGGAACAAGAGACTTGGAAAACAATGGGTTCTTCTTATCATGACACTCATATTTCCAGTCTAAGTTTTTCAGCTGTAATGATCTGGAGTTTTTTGGACAGATATCCAACAGATTCTACCACAGAATATGAACATGCTTGAGAGGTCTAGATTCAGTGTAAAAAAAAAAAAAGCTGCTGCTATGTCATCCATCTTCTACTGTCTGAACAGAAAACAATTTCAAATACACTAATAAATCCTTTCTGTTTTTACCCAATACTTTCTCAAAATTTAACCCTTTTACAAGATCATCTTGTAATCTCATCTGACAGGAGTCACTGTCTGCCAGATCACAATACTACTCCAGCAACTTTCCTCAGCCTGTATTTTAGCACAAAAATAGGGCAAGACTTTTGGAAATGTGTGTACAAATGCCTGAATTTGAATGACTGACACTTTTATATCGCTTCACGTGTATCAGCTATATTATGAAAAGAACACAGTTTTACAGGAAATTCCAACTACAGCACCACCTGAGGCATAATTTCTGTAGTTTAATCAGTGAATCACTTACTTAGCATCATACAGTTCCCTTTTCCTTGCTCAGTATGCCAAAATTGTTCATCTCTCCAGAATCATTCAGCTAAACTTATTTCATCATAGTAGGAATATTAAAAAATAGCTAGGCTTGCTGTGTCTATTCATCAGAACCAGAAATACTGTGAATGTTGAAGTTTGAATTTATTGCTTGCCAGTCCTGTTTCAAGAGTAAAACTGAAAGACGTGGTTAACAAAACAACCTGTAACTGCTTTGAATGCTATCTCAGAGCCCATAAACATACATCAATGTTTTTATTCCCATCTAGCAGGGGCATTTATCTTTAAAAGCAACAGATCATGAGCAAACTCAAAAAAAAAAAAGAAATAAAGGAAGTTGGATTTACTGTTTATTATTTATTAAAATGTGCTCTCCACAAGTGACAAATTAAAGGAGAGCTTTATGAGCATCCGGAGAGAAAGGAACAGGAGCTCAGCAGCAACTGTGCCAGCCCCATAGGGCACCATGTGCAATATGGTCCTGAGCTGCCCATGCAGTGCTCCATTTGTAGAGCTGGACACAAACCAATTCCTGCAGCTCAGGAGAGAGGATGGAATGAAATCAATCCCAAATCCCTGCAAAACCTGAATGTAGCCCCCAGAGGCTGCAGTCTGTGCCTGAGAGAGTACTGGAGCACGAGGCTCTGAGGGAGCCCATGAGCTGCCCTCAAGGACATTTTGGCTTGCCTAGAGCAGTGGGAGATTCACCTCCAGCCGGGCAGGAGGAAGAGCACATTGGACCCTTTCATGACTGGGTGAGCTGCCACAGCCATGGTTTCCAAAGAAGGTTGCAAAAAAAAAAAAAAAAAAAGCCACCAAAAAACAAACAAAACAAAAAAAAAACCCAAACAAAAACATGTAGTACTTAATAAAAAGAAGAATTGGAAGTTTATTTGAAAGTGGTGTGCTGAAGTATGAACAAGCTAGAATCAAGCACCCCAGACCCAAAACATAGTTTTGACATGGAAATCTTTTGCTCACTTAGAAAATTAGCTCAAAACATATTTCTTTAACTTTGCTGAAAAAGGCTCTTCCAGTTAAACAGTTAGGTCTGCCTACTGTTTTAGAGCTAAACACATGCACACTTATCAGTGTGATCGAGGCTTTAATCCTTCCTCTGGTGGGCTCAGTAATAAAGTGGGGATAACCACACTTACCTACTTTGTAGGGTGTTGTCCAAATTAATGCTCACAGAGCCGTCAGTAGGTGAAAATCATTATAGCTCCCATCCTGCAATTGCTAATGCATGGGCTGCCTGCTGCACACACACTGAGCCTGGCAAAAGCTAATTGAGTCCTCTGAAGGTGCAGCAGTTTGTTCAGGCCCCATCAATAAACTGTTAAGAGTTTAAAAAACAAAACCAAACACCATCATGCTAAATGTGAACACAGCACAATTTTCGAATGATCTTGCAGACCAGAGCCTCTGGGGCTAAGCATGGCACAGGAAAAGCTTTTATAACAGAATACAATACTGGGAGGTATATATATAGATATAGACGTATGTACAGGGATATAAAAATACAGCTATTAAGCCAGCTATTCGGTATTACTCTGTGGACACACTCCCTAACACACACTCCCAGGCAAACACAAGCCAAAGTGCAGACAGCACCTGAGCTACAATAAATCAATGATTGTATGCAAAGAGATGAAAATATAGACACAGTACTAATGCACATTACTGCCTTCCCTGAACTTAAATCTGATATGGAAGACAAGTCTGGGAAAAAAACTCTACTTCATTGTTCATTTTGAAGAATGCAAATGAAATTAAGCAAAGATCTGAGTCAAAGAGTCAGATCTGAGTCAGTTTGTTCATAAATATATCCTACAAAACAAATTTAACTGATGTCAAATTCAAATAATTCACCTGACGTCACACTGGAGAAGCCAAGCACTAACACCTCACAAATTATTATTTTGATCCAATGTTAAACCCAAATTATAGCAAAAACTGCACTTTCTACAGCTGTTAAAACAGTGACCCTGGCAGAGCATGCTTTTGTGCTGAACTTTTTATATCACCAAGCCTATTAATCAGGTGGCAGTTCAAACTGATGCACTTTACATAGGTGACTCTGGCCAGTGCTTTAATTATTTGGTATTAAATGGCAATTAAGAATTTTCACATTCAGGTTTAATCAAAAAAAAAATTAGTGTAAAATCCACTAATTTAATAAAGAGTTGTGTTCTTTACTGTGCTTCAGCCTGGACACTAAGGATGCAGCAATTTACTATTGACAAGCACTAAAGGAGCAGGTCATTTCACAAGTATAGTGTGGACAAAGGTGAACCGGGCAACTGATGAAATCTCTGGCCAAGGCGAAATAGCAATCTCTGAGCCAAATGGTAATAAAGTTACTGAAATGAAGCAGTGTAGCTTCTGAAGTGAACTGTCATAAGGAGGATACAGGCTTCAGGACAGCTTGGCCAAAGTAATTAAAACTTTATTCCCTGAGAGCCAATCAAAGTGGCTGGCCATACATCTGATTTTACATAAAGCAAAAACAGGTACGTAAGTCAGCCACAAACACCAGCAGCTGTAGCTAACATTCTATGGAACAGCATCCACCTCTCCAGAAGTCTCTGCAAAATTTGCAGTAAGTGAGGCAAAATAGGAATCATGCTTTTAATGTTCTTTGCTGTATTATTGAATTATAACTCTAGATTTCTATGACATGCAAAACCCAAGAAGAAATGCAGACAAATATCACTGTCCAAAATTCCCTGCTAAATCAAAGACAATTACTTCCCTCAATAGCTATTAAAGGCAGATAGTTTAATCATTGGAGAAGCAATCTAGTGCATAGGAGTCCAGAGATTAGGCTTAACTCACGGCTCTGCTACTGACCTGCTATATGACCTTGGGCAAGTCTCTTCACATTTCAGCGCCTCTTTGTGTCCCTATTAACCTTTGTGCGTCTCAGCTATTTAGAATGTAACCCCTCTGACGCAGAACAGTCTCTCACTACATGTTTTTACAATACCAGCACAACAAGGTCACCATCTTGGTTGAGACCTCTAAGTGCTACAGTAATCCAAATAAATAAGAACAATATATTCAATTATTCAGAATCCCACTTAGATTTATTCAATTTTCCCATAACATCTGGATAGCTGAGACATCACCACAGATTAAAATGTGCAACCTACATCCTTTTAATTTTAATGTCTCACCTGCTGTTTGTGTAATTGAAATTTGTATTGATTTTCATAAAGCGAAGAACACCTAACTCACTGCCTAAAACACAAACAATGGAATGAGCCATTGGTATCCAAGTTATTCAGAACACATAGGAAATAAATCATTTGTCTGAAAGGAGAAACAAGAAGGTCCACTCAGTATAAAGTTTTGACTCAGCAAAGCACTTAAGCATGTCCTTAAGTTTAAGCATGAGTAGTCCCACTGAAGCTCTTAAGTAAGCTTAAATAAGGAATTGGAGCTTTTCAGAGTTCGGGGAATATTCTGTAAAAGATGTGAAACAATTATAACAGAATCCTGAATATAGGTATGCTAATACACATTTTGTGAAACTGCAATATGAACAGATCCCCAAAAAAGGGAACAAAAATATGCCTACCTTTAAAAACTGCTGATTAAACAATGGATGTTTCTTGATACTAACCATGCTTCCCAACAAGCACACACCACACCTTCATATGCAACTCAATGACTATTTTGAATAAGTGCATTTTCTCTCTCTACTTACCCTGTAATTTAAAGCGCTTAGATGCAGGGAAAATTTAGCACAGATATTACAATCCATAACATGCTTTCTTCAAAAATATTTTTCAGTCATGGTACGTTTTTCACAAATTTTATCTGCATTTTTAAGAAATATTCAACCTGAGCTAAATGAGGCAAAATATAGGTTACTAGCAGAACCTAGAAATAAAATTAAAGATGAAGAAAAACTAGGAATTGTACACTAAGGATATTATCCAATTTATTTATGTAGAAGCTTGAAGTCAATGAACAACAAATATTGTAAGATTTGGTTACTTAAGCAAGTCTGCAAAATGGAATGCACATTGACAGGAATCATTCTTCTTTTCTTGATTGAGATATAGATAATTGAGTATGCTCACCTTCAATTCATGCTGTTTAATTTTGACTCTTTAGAAACAAAAGCAAACAAAATAATGAAAACATTAAACACTCCCAACTGAAAATTGTTACACAAGCATCAGTAGTAGAAAAGAATTGTAAATAAAAATGTACTGACCACAAAGGAAGCAATAAACAATCATTCTGGCAATGCAACTTCTGTAAATCCACTAAAATCCTACCCAAAGGAAATACTCAAGCCTATGCAGGTATTGATATATCAAAAACATATCATGAATGACAGTATAACACTAAAAATAAAATAAAGAAAGTAAAAGAAAAACCCATATGTGGCTTAATAGTCACCTTCTCAAGAAAACTGAGAGTTCTAGGAAAAATAGCAAAAGTTTTCTGTCTTTCCAGCCTCATAAATTTTTACTGTCCAAACTTAAGCAAGCTTGGGGTACATAATTTTTATTTTTCACAAAAGGTATCTTGTTCATAAGTATGGCATGAAGGTAGGATGAGACAATGGTAAAATTGTTGAGTAGGCTGGAATCTGTACAACTTATTACCACTATAAAGATACTATTAACTGAAAAAATATTACATAAACCATTTGTCTTGAATATGTAAAGATAGTAGCAAGCATAAATGCAGGTGGAAAAACAAGAAGAAAAAACATCAAGAGCTCATGCCATAAAAGGAATGTCCTTAAAGATCTTTTCGTCTCCTGGGAATTTAAACATAGTAAAAATTTGGAAGATGCATTTTCTTCAGCAAGGAGCTCAGTTACCATAACTGATACACATTACCAGCTTTAGAATTCTAATTGTGCTTAATACAGTTTCATGTTGCATCAAAGTACAAAATCAATACCATTTGTCCAGCAAACAGGAAAAATGGAATCTATAAACTGCTCTTATTGAGTAATTAAACACCTATTATTGTCATGAGTGGTGAAACAATGAATTTGATAAGACAAATTTTTGCGACAAAACACTGCAGTGATTAATACCTCCCTACGTATTAAATAAAAATGACTGCCTTTTGTGCAGTACTGCTGGCAGAAGAACAGGAATGAGAGAAGTAGTTGCCAGTGCCACAATAACAGGCTAACCTTGAACTGAACTCCTTTCCTCAAGAAATTAAATGCTGTAGCAGGACTTTAAATCCCTCCACTTAGAGCTCATTTGTGTTTCACGTAACCTGCAGTTCCTGAAGAGAACTCATTATCTTCAAAAGGAGAATCCTTTTATAATTTCTTTACAAATGTGTATATTGTTTCTGCAAAAAGTATTTCATATCAGAAAAGGGATAAGAGTATTAGCAGTGTAAGCGAGGCAAAAAGGCTCGTATCATTAAGACACCATTTCTGCTTCCTGGGAATTCAAACGCCAACTACAGTGGTAGGGGAAAACGAATGAGAATGAGGTTAAAGAAAATGCACCTTTACAGCAAAATTTTAATCTGTTAGATTGATGCTAAACTGCCTTGGTCTTTCTGCTGCTATATGCTGCATTTCTACGTATAGACCTCCCTCCCCCAATGCCCCTCCTGTAGCTTTGGCTTCCTATTTTTCTTTTCACTTAGAATGATGCACTAGGAACAACTATAGAGTACAAAAGATGAATCTATGGATGTGACACTTGTAAAGGGTAACCCTATTTCACAAGTGAGATGGGACAAAAAAGAAAGAAAAAAGGCCACAGAAGCAATAACTGCTCACTGAATTACCATTAAATTGTAAGATTTACAATCCAATGTACAGTAAGTGCATATCTAATGGAGTTTGTCCTCTAAAAGAATATAAAGTAGATCTTTGCAGCATATGATGTATGCAGGTTATTTTTTTTTTTAAACGGGACACACAAAAAAACAGATGTGCACATAAATTCCAGAATTTTTATACATATTAGAACTGAGCCAAAGCCAACATTAAATATGATAAATGCAACATGATTAGTAGGATCTGGCTTTGTACTTTAAAAACATGCTCACATTCTACAAAGAGAGATAAAAGATGACTCTAACACAGCCAGTCAATACTGCTTTCACAGATATCATTGGTAAAAGCAGATCACATATTATAAATTCAGTTTATTGCTCTGATCTACTGGAATTCAATTAAATGACTTTTTGTAGAGGGTGACAAAGCAGCTGCTGACCATTTCCAACATCTTCTAAACAAAATATCTGGACAGAAGTTTCAGGTCATTATTTATTACAGCCTTAAAATACCAAAAATATTTACTTTCATATAATGAATATAGTATGAATAAGGCTCGTTCACACCAATATTACTTGTAACATGTTTGTTAGTAATTTCACTGCTCCTATTCATATAAGCATGACTGTTGAGTGATTTAAGTTTAGAAATAAGCAAGGCATGTCAAACAATTATTTAAATAGAAGCAAACTTTTACATGAAATACCAGGTATATTGCTATTATACACTATTTCAAGGTATCAACAATCAACAGTCACATATTTTACATGATGACTCTGAAAAATTCCAGCCTGTAATAAAACCCAAAACTATCAAAGAGACAAAGGAACTTTTGGCTGGGTAAGCCATTCAAATAGCAACAAGGCATGTAATGTTCTGCTCTCTTAATTTAAGTTTTATTTTTCTTAGCTAGAAACTTCAATTTTCCACAAATGGCATTAAAACTTTCGTTCTCCCACCAAAAAGGAAGTTTGCCTACCACACAAATTTTACCATTATCCGGCTTTTATTTCAGAGGATTAAAAAGCAGCGCAGAAGATCAGCAACGATAGCCTTGTTCTCTTCAACCTTAGTGAATCAAGTTCACTAGAGGTGAAGCAGTGGAATTATCAGTACAAGTGGCTGTGTCATCAAAGCTTTCTGAGAGGTAGTGTATGGAAATACCTAAACAAACAGAAGCATAAAAGCTGTCTGTATATGAAAGGGCTCTCCCAAGGTTTTTCATTAGAACAATTCCAATTGCAGTTTCACGATGCAGCATTATATTATGTGAGAAATATAAAATCTTGACATTTTTCTAAATGTGAATGGGTTAAAGAACCTCTCCACGCTACAGTGAGCCTGAGAATTTCCAGCAGCTGATGAAGACCAGTTGACCACCTGATACTTTTTCAGCAGGGTGATAAAATTAAAGGATTGCTTTGATTTGCTTGAAGGATTACTTTCTATAGTTAATTGTTTAAAGTGCACAGTCTTACGAAAGGGAAAAATATCAAGAAGGTTAATGTAGAGTGAGCTAATTGCAAGCTGATTACATTGTGCAAAGGAAGAGATATTACCTGTGTTACATACCATCACAAGGACAAGCCTATTCTACCCTGCTGCTGCAGCAAACAAGCTGATTTGCTAACAAAGTGGTCAGCTCAGGCACTTGCACAGCATCTCGGTAGGTCCACAGGCGACTGCTTCACATGCAGAGAATCTCAAGCTCCATTTTCCAATCTGATTACACGGCTCCTTATTCCAGCAGCCTTAAACCTTCATGGCAGTTTACCAACATTTTCATCACTTTTTCTTTTACAAATCAAAAGAACTGATAAGCTCTCAGGTACCTGGGATTTCATAGTCGATGGCTGGCAGGCAGCCAGCTTCCCT
Organism: Molothrus aeneus; assembly: GCF_037042795.1. Classification (NCBI taxonomy): domain Eukaryota; kingdom Metazoa; phylum Chordata; class Aves; order Passeriformes; family Icteridae; genus Molothrus; species Molothrus aeneus. The sequence continues at coordinate 21,277,171 of NC_089652.1, read as the reverse complement.
CACAGCACAACTGTTCCGTGCCACAATGCAAAAAGCACGCTGAATTTAACAGATAGCACAAAACTATTAGAATTTTGCATTACGTACAAGCAGGCAGCATGTTTCTGTCTCTGCAGATGTTAACAGTTCTGTTCAGTCACATTTATAACATGCCTAGACCTCAAAGAGATGTGTTTAAAAAGGGGAAAAAAAAAGAAAAACCAGAACAAATGAAGACATAGCACTGTCACTAAGTCAATCGCACTACAAAGTGTGCACCCAAGTTACTTCATTGCAGTGCTTCCAAATTATCACGAATCAGAGACAATGCTAAAATCATTTGAAAAAATTAAGAAATAGGAAAAAAAATCTTTACATCAAATGAAACTGTTTGACATAAACTGAAACATTATTTTAACAGTAAAACAAATGCAAAAAGAAGAGACACTATTGTGTATTTTTGGCACATGAAACACTTACATAAAGCATTAAAATAGCCACAAGGCATACCTGGGTTTACTTATTCTGTGGCTCAAAAACATCACTTGAATGATGAAGGAACTAGAATGTGATTCCTACTGGTGAATGCAAAACATCTTTATAAAATGCTTATTCTGAGGTATAATATGCCATGTCTAAAAATCTGAGGTACACAGGAAGAAATATGAACATATACATGTAAATTTTTATATATCAAGAAAATAACAGAATGCAGTGACAATTATAGGATAATATTATCTTACAAATTTTAAGGATTCCAACAAAGAGAAATTCAATAAAAAAGCAATGGAGATGAAAATGTCCTTATTTTTGGTTGAATAAAAAAAAAACATTAATATTAAACCATCAAGTTTTTACTTATTGCTACTGAGGCTTGCTCTCCCATTCAAAAAAATTGTCTATCCATGTATTATTTGCATTTATGTCCAAAACAGCCTATATGGAATTAATGTAACACAAAGTTAACAGTGTAGAAAACAATTCTCCCATGTCCCCCAAAAAAAACCTTTTTTTTTTTTTTTAATCGGATGGATCAAACTAAAATCTGAAGAAAAACAACCCATTAAGTATTCCTAAAAGAAGAAACACAATTTTGGTTATCATCACTTTTATCATAAGGGAATGGGGGCGGAAATGTGGAGAGTAAGACAGTAAGTTATGGAAGGAGGGGGTGAAAAAAAAGTACAACTAAGCTGGTGCAATGGCTCAGTACTCCAGATCACCAGTGCATTGACCCTCTGTATCTCTGAGTCATTAGCTGGAATCCCAGCTCTGCCTTCAGGAGTAGGGATTTGAACTCGCACACCGATGCGGCGCGATTCGGGATCTCGAGCGCGCCAGACAGAGGGGTCATTCTCCTTGGTGCGGAGGAGGCCGGCGGCCCCCAGGGAGGGCAGGGCTGCATGAGTGACTGTCGCCCGGCACAGGCACTGGACATGCTGCTGACTCAGGCAGGGACACTGACAGGCACCGCTGCCTCTCCCCATCACTCCTGGACGCAATGGTTTTAGGCCACTGGTGCTGACAGGTACATGCAAAATTCAGGGGCAAATTATCCACATCTCCTTGCTCGCTCTGTGCATGCACACACGTGTATTTGTATGTGTGCATCTCTGTGTGCAGCTATACTAATGTTTACATGTATTTATGGAGACATACTGAAACAGGCTAAACTGGCTGCTCTGCAGCCATACGTAGTGCTCAGCACTGACAAAATATTCCTACACCAATTCTTCTCCTTAATATAGCTACAATGGACATATTTATGTGCACACAGAAGCTACACGTGTATCCTACACATACCCCAATCACATACATGTAACACAGAGTGCAATTAGCATTACCTTTAAAATAATAGTTTCTAATTTACATAAAAATTTCCTCTGATAAAATACAAACCACATTTTAACCAGCTTCTAATATCAACACATTATTCCCATGAATGATTCCTAGTAAACTGTTTATTACAACTGTAAGGTTTGGGAGGGTTTGCTGCTTGCAAATGCAGGTTGTAGGGTTGCCTTTTTTTCTACCACCCCCCTCCTTTTTTTTCCCCTCTGATTTATTGGATGGTGAGCAAACCCACTTAAACTATAGTAGTCCATATGAATCACTAATTTTCATGTTTCTAATTAAAATGTAAACAGTGTAATGAAGACATCAAGTTTTTAGGCAAATGTCTCTTCCAGTGCCACTTGGGGTATGGTAATTACTGAAGCAGATCTATGGATGCTCCCGAATCCTCTACAAGTCCAGATTAAAAGCATTACTGCTAAACCTTGCTTTTTACACCAGGGAATTGTGTTCCCTAACCTATTCCCAGTTTGCTTACAGATGCATATCTGTACAAGCCTTTATAACTAGTCATTAAATAAATAAATAAATAATAGAAATTTATCACATAAATGTAACAGTTTGTGGGAGAAAAACTGTGATTTCATTTAAAATAAAATTTGATTTCACTTCTCAGACTATGCATAACTAGCATAGTAAAAGCTCTGCTGAAAACTTATCATCTTAGCGCTTCCTCCAGAAAAAGAAAAATAAATTAGGCATTACTAAAAGAATTTTTTGAAAAGCAAAATTATATTTCTAGCTTGTATTAAAATTCCTATTGTCCCAAAATGCTTTTTTCACAGTCAATTAATTTAAGAACATATTATTCAGGAAAACATTAATAAAAAAGAAATCTATTCACTGAGAAAAAATGTAAATGACCACTGCAAATACAAAATGCTTGATGTGCAACTGAAAATCTTTTGTCATATTTATTCCAGCCTTTATGTCTATATCTGAAATTTGTCAGATTTTATCCTAAAGCAAATGACCTCTCCTACATTTACCGAAGGAATACAAGTCCTCTCCTGCTTACAATTGTTAATTGAGCCTGTATGCTACAGCTTCTCTTTCCTTTCCAAATAAGTCAGGATACTTGTTTTACATATTTACTGCCAAGCACTTGAACAGTCTTCTATTTTATTATAATACTGGTTTTCCCCCTCACCCCCCACAAGCCCTTCTGGAAGATTTTTTTTTTTAATGTACAGCAAATAGTTAAAGCTGCAATCCAATAAAGCATCTAAAATGCCTAGTACAAGAAGAGGTTTTTCCCCCTCCCTTCATGGACTCAAGTCCATATTTTGAGTGGTATAGCCAATTTTCATATTATTTTTACATAAATGCTAGACAAGCATGTCTGCATTGCTAACCTGGATCATGAAGATGAGAGTGCACAGAATGTACGTGTGCATATGTGCATGTGCACGTGCATAAACATTTTAGTGGGTGGTCCACCATTTCAGTTCTATTTTACTAGTAAAGTACTGTATGCAAATATGTGAATACTTTCCAGTAGAATATATATAGGATTTCAGATAACATCAAATCCTAAAGCATCTTGTCTCTCAAATCATAAATGTGTTTGCAGAATAAAACAAAACAATGCTCTATTTAGGCATTTCCTTTAAATGTATTGTTCCAGCAAAACCAGATTTAATTAGAGAAACAGCATTTTAAAGGCTACTGCTTTATAACACAGTACTCTTGAAAATGATGGGGGGTTGCAAGTGAAAACACCGCTCTCATTTAGCTCTGTGGTTCAAAAAAAAAAAACAGGATTACCCTTATACATGCTAAACATTTTTTCTTTATTATGGATTGAGACAATGGGGAAATCTTATATCTTCACTACAGTTCCAAGGCCATACTAATCAGGTGTAATTTTTAATAAACACTGACTGTTTGGTGCTCATTCGAGGTATTTCATTAGGAGGTTATTCATTTAAAATAAATGTTTCAACCACATCAAGCTGTAACCTTTCTTGAAATGTAAATGAATGGTTTAAATGAGAAGATTAATAAAGAAGGGATGTTCCAATTCCAGGCATGGCATGCTATGTATTTTTAAATTTGTCTATGCCAGATGCTGTCAGTCAGAACAAAAAACTGTCCAAGCAGACAATCTGTGCGTCTGAATGTTGATCATGTTGGAAAGTAAAGGGGGAGGGGGGAGAGAGTGTGTCAAGGATTCATGGTCCTTCATCTTTGCAGTAGAGCAAACACGTCTCTCAGTATAACGACAGACAGCTGCTTCCACTTTCTAATGTGCCCTAACTTAGATCACTGAAAGAATTGTCAGCACTCAGAGAAACACACAAAGATAACACAGCCAGCTGCCATGAAGGGGGAAACAGCACAGCTCAGAAGAAATGGGATTTGTTCCATTTGCATGATGCTGGCTCCCTTGGGCCCCTTTCTTTCAAATCCAAAGCACAAAAGACAACACTTAACATATTTGCTTAAAGATGACAACCTCATGTTGATTTCATTTGGATGTAACAGTGTCAGGATTACAGATATAAGAATATATTATATCTGTAACGGAGACTGACAAATGTATCCATCAGTGAAACTGTCTGATTCATCTGCTTATACAGCCATTTTACCATCCCAAGGGTGCCATCTAAGTAGTAACTTTAGAAGACTGAAGGTCTAATTTTATTACACCACATTTCAACCTACTAAACAATATTATTTCTAAAATAGATCATTTTTATTGGAAGTCTCCCTGATGAAAAATCCAGTAGACACCAGAGAATTTATGAACTGTATGGGTCCTTTGAACTCAATATACTGCCCATTTTAAGCAACTTTCTTTACACACAATCAAAACCTAAACTCAAATAATTGAAATTGAATTAAAAACACAGATAATAATGGTGCCTATTTTAATATTACATCATAGTCTATAGTTATTTGAATGTCTGCTGATTGGCAGTCCATCACTTTTTAGAGTGCTTCTTGTTACAGTTCTGTATCTATAAAAGTTTCTCCAATAGAAAACCTATGATTAATTATTTTTCTTCAATATACTTTGATCAGCTACACAACCTAATTTTTGGTTGAGGTTTTCATTGGGCACTCCAAAAGTCACATGGAAATGACTGAAAGCCAAACACGTTCCTCGCAATATTGTGCTCAGCTGCAGAAACAGAAAACCAAACTGAAGGGTACAGATCTGCAAGATCGCCTGTCAGCACAGTTTTATGCACCAGCCTCTTTTCTAATCAGATGAAACAATTAGGCCGTGGTCAGACTCCCTCTAGTTTCAAATGCATTACACTGAACTGTCTGATGGCACAAGTATCCCCCCACCATCCCAACACCACCAAATGACTCTGCATATAATGCTCCCTACATTAACTGCTTTGTCTAGAGGAACTCGAAACTGCTTGTTGCTATCTGCTGCCACCAAGAACTGCACTGTAATTCACTAGATTGAAGTTGTTTTGTAAAATGGAGTTAACTGCTGTACGTGGAATTTCAGCACAGCAGATGGTTACCAATCATTATTTTCAATTTGTTTAGTTTCAAGCATTGGGCTGTTTGGGAGGAGCAGTAAGCAGGACAGGAATGGAGAGAGCAGCAAGGTTAAATGTACCGGCTTGCAATGCAAGTCATGCTAGATGGCAGAGCATTAAAAGGAGGGGAAAAAGTCTCTGCTCAGAACTGCAGTAAAGCTAAACAAAAAAAAAATTAAAAAACAGGAATGTATAAAACCAGTTTTTATATACAATAATAGACCAAAAAAATGAAGGACACAACAATTGAAAAGGGGCCAATCTATCATTCTCTGTTCAAGAGTCACCTTACATTTTAAATATTGGAAATGGACTTGAAAGTTTCCAAAGGTAAATTGTCTCTATCCACAATTTGCCATCATTCAAATTTGAATCATGCTCTGCTATAAGTTGTTCAGTTGTTGAACTGGGAATGGAAAAGGAACCATTTATGGACAAGTGCACATGAGCAGAAATTAAGCTGTAAATATCTGGGCTGGGCCATTATTGTAGTCAAGAAACATCTGGGGCTGAAGCTGAGGCTAGGCCCCACTCCTTTTGTGTTCATGTAATTGCTTGGATGATTTATAACTTAGTGTCTATTAAAATGATTTAAAGAGAGATTTGGAGCCTGAATTTTAAAATCAAGGTGGCTTTGCTCATGCTTTCATTTTTTCAGGAGTGAAAAAAAAAAATCCTTTGCTGTTCTTCTCCCCTGTCCTATGTTTAAGGGGTGCAATGTTGCACCACAAGGACAAAATTCACATTTCTCTAAATTCAGACAAAAGACATGACACATACACTTCCAGTAACCAAAGTCAGTGACCTGTCATTTAGCTTACGTTGGACTCGCTTGGTGCTTTAATATTCCCCATGAAAATTGACTTTGAACAATTTTCCCAATAAAACTTTCTTTTTTTGTTTTAAATCCCATAAACTGTATCAATACATTCACATCATATTCCTTTGTTCCTGCTATTTTGAACCATCCAAGACTCGATTAGCTCTGCCTGCCACCACAATGCCACAGGTGATGTGGGCAGAGCCTCTCCATCAGGTATCCCACTGGTACCCAGGCACTGTGTCCCTCATGGGGACATTTGTGGCTCTAGGACTTGCTTGCTTCTCCCCACTAACTTCAATACTGCCTGATTTTGTTTCAGCTTTTAGAACAAGCTGTAAAAGCCACGGATTTGACAGGGTGGAAGAGAAAGGCTGAGGATATTTGGGTTTGGAGAACAAAAGTAAGAGATATACTTGGATGATATACCAATATCTACTAGTAGTTATCAAAAAAAGAATGCTCCCTCTCAGGCAGAACAGCAGGGCCAGTGTCTGACTGTAAACAACTATGTCATCAAAAAATTTGGGTAGTTAAGACTGAACAGATACCCTAACTCTATTTCCAGCCTATTTCCATGACAGTGGAAGCTTATCCTAAGAGTATACCTAACCCTGCAGAGATCAGGTTTGTAAAGGAGTTGACCAGGACACCCTCCAAGTGTTACACCTCCTTTTTTCGTTGAGGTTTCAGTATGTTGGGCAGTTTTACTGCAGAGCTCCACCCACAGCGTGGAATGAAGAACCAAGTTTGCAAACCTGGGAGTGTGCCAAGGCTGAAGTGACACACTAGTGACTGTCTCAGCCCCCTGGGAAAAAGTTGATTAGATGAATCACAAAACAATGTCACAGTTATTTCTCTACTAAGTTAACTGTCTCTTGGTCACAGGTGATGAAGACATAAAAGTTTGACATAGCACTTCCACAGATTGTACTCTATCTTGGAAATTTTTCCCCTGCATCTCCCTAAACTGCCATTAGTCTCAGACTAACAAAAACTCCTTGACATTTTAAAGCAATGAAAAACTTTGGAAATGGGATTGCTTCAATATGGCAACTTACTACCTAAATTTTCCAAACTCATCACAGGAAGTTGTCAAACTTCCCCAATAAAATCTGGTCTAGTATCACCCATAAAGCAGATACTATACACTTCATAAACCAAACAACTTTTAATTATTTTTGAAGAAAAGGTTAGGAATGGGAACTGAGCATAGCAAGGTGACCTACAAAATAAACATGACCACAACCTTCCTCCATTTTTATGTTGCACAGAAACGTAGAAACCCAACAATGATGTAAAGCTTTATTGCTCATCACTAAATACATAGCTCAAATGCTGCATTTATGTAATTTCTCAAGCAGAAATTGCCCATCTTATACCACTACTAAGAAAAGTTGTCTACGTGGTTAATGACACTCAGCAACAAATTTTTCTTCATTATGCATTTCTCCCTAAACATAAAGTCTTAGCACAAAACTAAACTACAGATTGGACAATGTCTTTATTCCTGGCATCAAATCCAGGAATACTTGCTTTTCTTTTGTTCTACATGAGGACATCTAAGGAAAATTCAAAGCATACCATCAGATTAATTTGAATTATTGAAAACCTGATTGCTAATGGTGATATACTAAAGTAGAGAATCACAGTGAACTGGAGAACAAGTATGACTCCACATAAAGATCAACATTAGTAACATTAATCTATAGGAGAATAAAAAGCTGTAATATGGCATCTCACAAAAGAAAAGGTTTGAGCAATTGAACCTATGCAACTGGAGTAGAATTAACTGGGTTTAATCCCATGTGGATTATTTATTATCCAGATTTTAGTACATAAGGAATTTCAGTACCTAATTGTGGAATTCTCAATTGCTCCGCACTGGCTTCTATAGTCTTTACTACAGCAAGGAGCAATGTATACCTAAAGAAATGTTTGTACCAGGTGAAGAAATATCTGCAAGTCAGCAATATAATGGATTTGAGTCTACTTTAATAAAGATCACCATTTTGGGGGGGGGGGGGGAAATAAAGAAAATACAGAAACATTTCCAAGATTAAAGAAGGAAAAAGAAAAGGAAATCACTTACTATAGCAAAACTCCAGGAAAATGAGGAATACAGAGATTTGTTTTAATGCAACACAAGTGGAATTCTCTTTGTAGGTACCGGCATTAAAACTTTGTGCAGATGATTGTGTGGGTGAGGGTCTGGCAGAGCAGATTACTGCTGTGCCCTCTAGAGGCTGGATGTCTGGCCAAGGAACACTTCAGCAGCTATTAAAATACAATGGAAGCTACCAGCACTAGATCTGTAAATACAGCCTCTTGGTCTTACCCTGCCATTGTGAAACTCCTGTATTTGAAATGCAGTAAACAGAAAAATAGTGAGCTTATAAAACACAGAAAACTGCTATTCTGCATGGTTTTACTGACAATTCTACCATATTTTATGTGCTCTAATATACTATAAGCATTAATACAGCAAACCAAACCTCTAAAGGATTTCTGTCAAGTATAAATACATGCATAAACAGAAGATATAATTGAAAAAGTCTTTGCTTAACGAGCTCATGGGTGCTTTGGCACAGTGCATAAAATGTAGATTTAAAATTTTGAGATGATACAGCAATTCCCATAGTTGAACTTTGGAATCAACATGAGAAAATAAAATCTATTCAACATCAATTCAGTAAGTTACTCTTACTATAACACAGAGACACACCCCACAAATAACAACAATGATTTTTTTTTCAACAGAGTACTTATGAAGTGTGGATATTTTTAAAGGCAAAAACATCTCAGGGTAAAACTAGGGTCAAATTTTGCATTGGCAGTAAGTAAAAAGCTCTAATATACCTAGTCAATCATACACTAGTTGAAACACAGTCCACAGAACACTTAATAGCACAGCCCAACAAACATATCACCAAGTGGAATTTGGTGGAAAAATGCAAATGGATAGATTTTTTTCATTAAATCATACATTATTTTTTATCCTTATTATGTTACTACTGAGCAAGTAAGTCTTATTACAACTAACTAGCAAACTTTCTTGCCTGAAATCCAGCTTTGAACTACCACACCATTTCACAAACCATACACTAGTAAATTATTTTACAACACAACAGCAATCCCTTCTGAAAATAGTAATCCTATAAGAAACATGCACATACAAGGTTTCATTTCCTTCAGTGCCTTCTTACCACATAATGAACATATAAATAGCTATACAGTCAGGTTTTTGTTTAAAAATTTAGAAAATATCCCAATTTGATACCAGGCTTTTTTTCTGTTTGATATAGTAAAAAAGAAACACAAGAAAAATATTTATTTTCTCCTCTAAAAGCATAGTTAAATGATAAATTATTACCTTTCACAAAATCTTCATTATTCTAACTACACAATACCTATTTATACTTAATTTTCTTGTAGAAATTACATTATACAATGTGGCATATAATCAGTTCTGAGTGGGGGTAGGAGAGAACCAGTCGTTAACTACAACTAAAATGACCAGTTTTCCAGTGCAGTTGTCTTCTAATTAAATTAAGTGTGAGGCATGGTCATTGAGATGTGCTATAATGACTTGCTTCAAAGTTTTTTCCCCTTTCACTTTTTTCCCCCCCTTTGCTTATTAGAATACCTTACACCTTTCAAAACTAGAACAGCATAGTGGGGTGGGGGGGAAGAGAAAAAATGCTTTTGGCAGATGCCATGCCAAGACACGTATTACTCACCATCCTCCCACCCACAGTCAGGAACACAGCTCATCTATTTCTCAGCTCCTTCCACTAACTCAAACACTCAGTATTACACCTCAATTGCTATTTCACAAAGACAAGCCTCTTAATGACAAAGTAGGCTGCCATTTTATTAGCAGCAAAATAAAAACAGCTGTAGTGCTCAAAGCTGCATCAAGCTACAGTGATGCCTGCATTTACTCTCAGCTGTTAGGGATTACACCCAAAACCAGTTCTGTTCCAGAATAGCTTCCAGCTGAGCATCTGACAATGCTGGTGTACCCCAGGAGCATGTTAAGGGGGCACAAGTTTCTCCTCACTTTATGGTTAATATTTTCTGTAAGATTTAACTTTTTTCCCCTTTTCTGAGAAGAAATAACTTGTTGTATCAGGGGTGCTTATCTTTACAATAAACTACTACAGGTCACCTGGTAGAGGACACAACAGATATTAAAGTGATTATAGCCTTGCTCTTAGTCAGAAGATAGAATTACCTGTGTGTTGGTAGTGATGTCAGTAAAACCATGCAGAATGGCAGTTTTCTGTGTTTTAGAAGCTCACTATTTTTCTGTTTACTGCATTTCAAATACAAAAGATTTTCACAGTGGCAGGGTAAGACCAAGAGGCTGGGAATGAAGAGGGGGTGCTGGGGGATGTGGGTAGGCAGAGAGAAGAAGGCATAGAATGGCTTTGAAAAGCCAGGAAGGAGAGATTCTATTTCTCTGCGATGAGTTTGTATCAGCCAGGCTTAAATAATGGTATTGCAAATTAAGGCCCAGGGGAATTTGGAGCATACAAGTAAGCTTTTGTTCTCCAAACCCCAAAAGGTATGTGGGAGATTTGGGGGTTTGTTTCCATTTAAATGGCATATGTATTTCTAAAGAATAAGTTAAACTTTTTTGCTCTTTTTATTGTACAGCCTTGCTGATTCAGTACCTGTTAGGAAAGATAGTATTCCCAACCAATGCAGCAAGAACTCTTTCAAGTAACAATTATCTGTTACTGTACTTATCACTTTCATTTACTTGCCTTCAGAACTTCTGAACAAGGAAGAAAGCAACAAATCTAATGTAATAAACCTCACAGGGAGTGGGGGAGGAGGATGGGAGGTGGGGGAAGCAACAGATCGAAAGAAGAGTGTGGGTAAAAGTCATTTGAAGGAATGCAAGCTTTCCAGTGTAAACACAGAAGCTAATTAGTATGTTGTGATTTTAAAACATATTCTGTTATCAGAAAGCAAAATAGAAATCCGTACTAAAAAAAAACCCAAAAAACCATCTTCTGAAGTCTTTAAAGCAGGTGGACAAAAACGTAGGAACACACAGTCAATACACCTCCACTGCCCCCACCCCACACACATGACACATGAACAGATACAAAATTGGGTTAGTTTTCTGTAAATAGGCTTAGCTCCTGTAAATATACCTCAGGATTTTAGGTGTACTTTTTCATACTGTAAGGTTTCTATATGAAACCAGTTTAATATAAGTGCTTCTGATTATTATTAGAAACTCATTATTTGAGGACATCTATCTTTACAGTAACTATGCACCATTAAGGAGCACAATGCCCATAATTGTTTAAAAAAGCCATGAGAGGGAGGGGGAAGGGAGAAGGATCAGGAGGAGAGAGAAGATAACTAAGGAAGATTTTGCAATTAGAACAGCATCATCTATTCTGCATTTTGTTTCTTGGAATATCTACAGAGTAACAAACAGTATAAAGTTTCCTCTGAGCAAAATCATAAATGAATCATTCCTTATACCTTTATTAATGTATGTATTTTTGTCCTGATGAATTTAAAATGTTTTTACAACCACCAAGAAAAATTAAAAACTCTGTTTCTTCTATCATATCATACAGCATTAATACCTCAAGAGGGAGACTGGAACATTTAAGAAGTACAAATAAAGCTAATGCCTACCATTTTCTGGGGAAATTCCTTATAACACCTAGCTTCTGAAATTTGCTGCACACCTGCATACCCAAAGTCAACAGAAATTGCAGGGACTCAGTGCCAAGCACCCAAAAATGGAAAGTTGAATTACACTTTTTGAGATGCAATACTATTTGTGATGTTATCTCAGCCACTCAGACCCTTCAAGCTCAAACTGCAGCTGTTGTAATGCTCTGAAACAGAGAGGAACAGTCACTTTAGCCAAAAAGGACTTGCCTCTCATGAATGAAAGTAGTGAATTCTACAATTTCTAAGCAGATGACATCCTGGGGAAGTGGGAGTGGGGTGGTGTTTGCTAATTACACAATAACAAAACATCTTTCCTTGATTAATGCTGAAAATTATTACTCCAAATAAATACTAGTGTCAATTTGTTATTCTGTACCGTATGGATAACATACTATAACTGAATTATAATTGAACATTTCTTGAAAACTTTAAAAATGTCATGCATTAAGGCACTGTTTATTCAGTCTCTATAAGCACACTATGAGATATTTTACCTACAGCTCATAGTGAGCTGTATTTTACCTACATCTAACTTTAAAAAACAAAGGCTTCTGATATTTATTGAACCACATGTTTCAACAAATATGTTCTCTGCATATTAAGGTGTGCCTTTGATATGACTGCCACACTGACAAATGCTAGGGGCTGAATAATGACAAGTGCCTCATATCCCTCGTTACGTTGGGTTTACTGGCATTAATCTGAATAACATTGCTTGATACAATGACCATGGTTACCCATCACAGTTCATGTTACCACTAAAGTTTTTTAAAGTGAAAGTGGAAAAATAAATCAGTTTTGTAGTATAAAGAATGCCTACACAGGGCAGAAGTATGAAATACAATGAATGAAAGCCAAAGAACAAAATGAAAATCAATTATTAAAAAAGGTTAATTGCAGCATGAACAGTTTCCAAAATATACCTATTACTGCTTTTATTGAAGGCAAAGAGCAAGAAATAAAAATTATTAGAAATTCTATGAAAACATGAAAAATTATTATCTTTAAAATTAAATATCTGCTTATTTATTGTATGCTCAATACAGTACCACTATAGTTATGAAGTTAATCTAAAGCCTTATGATATAAAGACCCAACATCAGTAAACACAAAACCTCTTAATTTTCTAAATCAAATGTTCATTTATTTGAAGAGTTAATAAATCTATAGTCTTCTTCCATATTAAAAATAACAGAATGTTTATGGTTTAAATTGATGATGTTTAAACCCAACAGTTTTCTGACTGAATGGAGACAGACAGTTTGCAAATTATCACAGGTGACTTTAAGTCTATATTTTTATAAAAAACATAGACTATTTTAATTTCTCTACTTTCATAATGCAGATAACCTATCTATTATGCTTAAAGATCTTCAGCAAACTCCATATGTATATTGAAACAATTTCATTGAATGCAAAAAAAATTTATAAAAACGTTGTCCAAACTGAGTTTTCATATAGCCACATTGCACTGTTATTTTAGAGCTGCAAGAGGAAACAGAATTGTATCCACATACTAAGAGTGTATTTCTACAATACTGTATCTAGTCATGTGGTCCACAAATGCCAACAACAAGGGACTGAAAATAGGATCAATTCTTTTCTTTCTCAGAAACAATCTTGTAAGCATCTGAGTTCCCAAAGACATAAAAGAATAGTTATTTTTCTGAGATCTTTTGATATTGCTCTTCATGGTGGAGCTATCCACAAGTGATGGGAAAGATCTCTTTTGAAAATAAATGGTGCTCCTTCAAATGTGTTCAGAAACATCTTTGCTGTTCCTTTCTCTGTTTCTCAAGTTTAACTTGAAAAGGATGCTTGATTTTTTAAAATTTGGTTTAGGTATCACAATGGGATACCTAATATCAGTCGGTGCTTGCAAACCTTATTCTTCCAGCATAGAACCTAGCTGTTTCTTTCTCTGTGTCAACACAGGAGGCTGAAGTAATCAGACAGGTCTAAAGAACACAGAGGATGTTAACCTGCACTTTCTCAGAATCTGTGATGAGTAGGCTCATACTTTCAACATGACCACACTGAGCCATAAGGCATATAAATAGCTACTTTCACCTAAAAGCACAGCTATCACAGCAGTTTGTACAGTAGGGCTATCAGTTCATAATATTTTAAATGTCAATATCGATACTATAGTCATGGATTGATAATTTCTGCATATCACTTTATCATTCCCATCCACCCTCTGCTGTCATTCAGCAATATAAAGTAATTTTTGGCTCTTCCCCTCACTAGCAGACAAGCACACAGAATCAGTTGTACTGTCTAGGAATATCTTTGCAACACTACAGTTTTAAGTTTTATTAAGTGATAATTCAAGCTCACTATATAAATGCTTTTTAATTAATGACTTGCTTGTATGCTAGAATGGAGGAGACAAGAAGGAAAAAACATCTCAAATGAAAATACAGATGTTATTGCTAACATATTAAAAGGCAAACAGCTGTTATTCTAAATCAGGCAAAAAAACCCCAAAACATCTTAAATGAAAACATGAAGATACATTCCTGCCACAAACCCCTGTGACCCACCAGGTTCAGTCCTTTCTCCCATCTCCTCTCAATATTCATTTACAAATTCCCTTCAGATTAGTAAGAGTTACGCAAACATGCCTTCATGTGTCCCTTAAGCATTTTATCACACTGAAGAAGAGAAACAAAAAGTTCAATTGTGACCTGTATCAGAAAATCATTCATTCAGATCCTGCTTAATTAGATGTGAGACCGCTATCTTAGTTCATGAAGTTTGACCACAGGATGGTCTTACTGCTAAAGTATTAATGCATGTAAGATACATATTACTCAAACAAAGTTATCATCACCAATCTATAACCAGCATGACACATGCATACATTCTAAACTATCACACAAAATAAACTGTGGCATACATCTTCATACATTGAGCAATTCATCTACAGAAGGTGAGCCACACGCTTCAACAAAGAGTACAGAACAGATTAAAAGTAGAATAGAAAAGGGTTAAAAATGGACTACAGAAAGTCCGGGTAATACATGATTTCAAGGAACCTGGAACAAAAACGTACTTACATCACCAAAATTTGTAATCATATCAAAATGATCTCAGCATTTTGTCCACATACCTTTCAGGGTATTTGAAATTTAACTAACAATATGTTAGCAGTAGCTACACTATAAAAGAACTGAGAAAAGAGTTTCTCAGTTGCAGTTAAATAATGACTGGCAATTCCTATTTCAGTATTTCATGGCATATCAGACTACACACTTAATAGACTATTATAGAAAAAAAAAAAAAATTAGCCAGTGGCATGAGAGTCATCTATAGCTGCATTATTTTTAATTACAGCCAAGATACATGAAACTTTTTCCCCTCTGCAGAAAGATGGTTTAAAGAACAAAGTCTTAGTCCATTATTCAAATAACGTATGGCTGTTCTTTCTATTGTACAAATACAATAGCTTTTGTAGTAAGGAGTGTTGCTTATATGATTAAAGAGATAGTTGAGTGTTATGATATGTTTGACAGGTACCGTTCCACACACTATCGGAACAGACACACAATACTGTTATTAACATTCTGTGTGTGCCGATACCTCATAGCAACAGAGCTCGGCAAAACGAAAGCAGAGACTCCACATTTTCATCACTGCAGACATCTCCGCATGCCCTCAATCAGTGGTGCTTTCTGCAGATTACACATTTTTGTATTCATCCCATTCTCAAACTGACCTCTCAAAGCCCGATCTCTCCCCAGTTTCTCAAGATTTTGGTAACCAAGACTGACCAGCTATCTTTCTTTCCATTTTCATTTACTTGTCACACAGCGGGGCCAACCCCAACAGGTATTTAGAAGCAACAGTAGTGAAGTCCACTTGTGCTTAGTAGATTGCTGCAAATACAAATTATCTTCCAAGAAACATTATATATATATATATGCATTCTATTTAACATGCCAGTTGAGGGGGTGGCAGGTAAAAATATTAAAGGTCTGAAAGACTTAGGTTTCCTTTGACCTCCATTACACCTCCAGTGTAGAATTCCTTGCTCCTTGAAGGGAAAGACTGTATTTGTTGAACCTACAGTAACATCTGGCAAGTGGTTGTCTCTGTTTCTCTCTATTAGCTACCATCCTTTAAAGGAATACTCTTTCATCAGTTTCATTAAGGGAGATCTATATGTTGTTTTGATTGAGAGATTTCTCGTTTGTCTTTTTTTTTCTTTTGTTTATTTAAGAAAAAATAAAAAACCGAACGATCTTAAGGAATTTTCTTTATACTCTCATTTCTCACACACTCTATAAAAATATCATTGACATAGGGTGAAAAGGTCGCATACCTCACCGAAATGGAGCCAAGTACTCCCGTAAGGTTTTTCACCTGGAAAATATTCCAGTAACTAATTCTATGTATTAGATTTTTTTTAATTATTATTTTAGCAACAACAAAAAAAAATAACCAAAAAAAACCCCCACTCTGGGCCTTTTCCCAGCTGAGAGTTCCCTGAAGTCATCTTTCCCATAAGGAAGATAAGTTTTCACTTAGAGGATAGCATCTCTAGCAGCAAGATTTTAATACTCTGCAACAATATCAGGGATACGCAATCCTGAATTTACGGCTCTTCAAATTGCTTTTATAGCTATACTATTCATTTCGGATCAGATGCTTATCTAAAATTCCATACATCCATAATATCTAATTTAAAACAGCTTCCAATGAGTCAAAGAACAGTACTGGGGAAAAAAAAAAAAAAAAGACAAGCCACCACAACCAAAACAAACAAACAAAAAAGCCACTGTGGTCCAGATTCTGGGAACTGTAAATTATTTTATCTTTTTAAAGCTAAGTATGTTTTACACCAGTTAAGGATTGGGACCAATAGGCGCAATTCCACTTCAAACTTCATTTTTTTTCACCTCCATTGTACTGCTTCTCATCTGCTCTAACACATGAGAATTTCTAATTAGCTTATTCCAAATTATTTTTACAGTTATTTTTATGTCTTATCAATAACTGAGGAGGAAAAAAAGTGCTGATTTATCAATTAATCAAGCTTTATGGACATACGATATTCCTCAATACTTTAGAAATGTCTGCAGAACAATTTCCTCCAATCATAAGATCAATGAATCAATGTAAAACCCCAGTAATTAAATTTATCAACTCGGTATCAATACATCCAGCACTTTATGAAAGTATTGTGTGAAGTTTTTTCTGTTAACGGATATATTGATTGAGGGCAAAGAGCCAAATATTTCTATTACTAGATCTGGGGATGCAAGATCAAAACTCAGTCTGTCATAAATAACATACAAGTGTTTCATATAGACAGATCTCATGCTGATTTTGTACCATTAAGCCCACTCCTAATAAGCAGATAAGCCTATTAATTGATGATTAGGACTACAGAAAGATCAGTCATCATATTCAATGCTTCATGTATGCATTCATTGAATAAACTTATTGACAGGAACCATACAGAATAATTCTCCTCTAGGAATTGTATTTTAAAAAGAAACTGAGCAACGAAAAACAGCAGATTCCATACCTTGTTCATGCAGCATAAAATAGCCTTATTAAATTTTGAAACTAAAGCTTTGTATTTGAAAGTGATTCTCTCACCATTGTATAAAGCAGTTATTAATAGAGAGGTGAAAAATAAAGCCCAAAGATGACACATCTAATAAGAGCCGTAAGAGAAATAAAACCAAGACAAGAAAAACACCATCCAAGTATTTTGCAGATCAATTTTTAAAGGGTTAGTATACAAACTATTCTGGAATATATTTTTAGTTGCTATCCCTTACTACATACACATAAGCAAGTAGGGCACAAAAGTTCATCAAGTACCATTTTGCAATTATAAGAAATAAAAGTAGTAGGGCTTTTTATTTCAAGAAAATAAACCACAAAAAGTGTTTGGCTATGCTTAACTATAAAAAGCTTAAAGAACAGCTAATGACATAAGACTAGTCATTTTTTTCCATGAACTGTATGATGCAAATATCAATAACAATACAATCTTAATATTTCTAAAATACTGCTACAATAAGCAAACTGTACTTTCACAATGTTGCAATAAATAAAAACAATTCGAGCTAATGGTGAAGGTATCTTAATATGACAGGAGGAAATAACAACAAAACCTCCAAACCCACCAGATTCATGTAGGAGTCACATCCTGTTACAAACATCAAACAACAATGAGCCTTTACTACCATGCTATGATTCCTTCATTTCAAACATGATTAATTAGCAACTATAACACTCACCAAAACTCCCACCACGCTGCTGTTTGCTGCCTATTTTCAAATGGGTATCTATCAAGTATTCACAAGCAGTGTTAGTCTCATTTACGACACTGAAGAAAAGAAGCCAAAGCATCCTGCTTTAAGGAAGATTTCACTCATACCCTAGCCAAAAAAATTAAAAGCACAGAAAAGAAAACAGAAACCAAACAACCAAACACCAAACCCTTGTTTCAAAGGGATTCCTTTCTAATCCAAACACAAACTTTATGCAAAATGAAAAACTTTTTAGTGAAGTTGCTAAACAATTTAGATGGTTGAAAATAGAGAAAGATAAAACATCAGTTTTAGACTTGGTTTTAGTCTTTTTTTTTTTTACTTGAAATCTCAACTTTACATTCAATTTGAAATACACTGCTCCTGTTGAGAATGAAAGCATGGCTCATGTGCTAAAAGTGGATTAAAAAAGAAAATCAGAAGGGGAAGAGACACTTAGCAGTACTCTAATATGTTTTAAGTTGTGCTAAAAAACACCTTCAAATGTACCTTACTTGCTATAAACATTTGGCAGTAAAAGAAACTTGGCTTCACAGGGATGAGAGGTGGAAACTGAGATTACAAATAGAAGAAGACAAAACAAGACTGAGAGGAGAGGAAAAAAATTGCCTTCTCAAGCAGAACTCTATAAATACCATCAGAAAGACAAAAAAACAAGGTTCCATTTGGAAGCAACAGATGTATTCCTAAGGAAGAAAATATCCCCGACGAAATAATGCAGAGAGTCATACAGACAGGATCTTTAGAAGCCTAAAAAGAAATTGCCTGTGTGGCAAAGCTAAAGTTTCCATGTGAAAATAAAAACAAGGTAGAAGATCCTCTACCTCCTTAGTTTACCAGCTCTTATATCAGAGATACTTGATGATTTTGTCACGCCCAGAGCAGAGCAATTTTTAAGTGCAAATCAGTCCAAGTCTCTCGAGCTTTCTCAATTTTATAAATTTGGCATCGAAAACATCAAAGCAGCTTCCACTTCGGACCTAACTTTTAGAGGATCAATGTGACAAGTCACTGCTTGATAGATGTTTCTCTTGATAAACGACTTGTTCAAAAGAGACATTGTAGCTTTCATTTCCTGACCACAACACACTTTTAATTTGCAACAGCAGAGCTGCTCGAGTGTGACTAGTTCCCACTTCCCAGTCTTTGAGGACTGTGGCACTGTCAGGCCACATGCATGGGCAAAACAAAAACTCAGAGATGAATTTGCAGAAAGAATTTTAGCAAAACTTTTCCTCAAATAGGAACCTGATTATATTTGATTTCTCCTAACAGTGCGCTCTTAAACACCCCCTCCCAATCACCCTCAACCCTTAACATTTTAAGGGAAGCAAGGAAAGAGAGAACTCATATTGAAAATATATACTTAAGCACCATAGAATATATATAGCTGCCTAATAGTATCATGTTTATTATACATACATATATTACTGCTACTATAATTATTATTATTATCTGGGAATTGCATTTAACAGTCCAAACCGTCCACACCATCCAATTTCAGCTCTCAGCATACTGTCCGATTCCCGATTTAAAATTTATAAATGTAATATCCTCCTCATCACAAGCAGCAGTCCAATCTGCTCTGAATATATATTACAGCTTTAACATCACAGAGGGAAATCTCCCATCTGGCAATCACATTTGCTCCAACAGCTCTAGGAAAAAAAAAAAAAAAAAAAAAAAAAAAAAAAAAAAAAAAAGCTCCGCTCTCGCTTGCTTGCTCTTCTCCTCAAAACATTTCTCAGAGCAAATTATGTGCATCTAAAATAAACAGTTGCCTTATTGATCATTCCAAAGTCAACAAGTTCTAAATGCAAAATACAATCAGATCATTTCCATCATATATCACCTGGGATACGTTTAGCAATAGTCACCTACAACACCAAAATAGGAGTGTACATTGTGCAACTGTCTCTCAATTTCTTTCTTGCATTCAGATATGTTATTATGAGAGATCATCAGCCACACACGGCAGACCTCCCCTTTATCCCAAACACACACATGCACACTCTCTCTCTCTCTCTCTCTCTCCTAGGGTCTCTCTCCATCCTTATTCGTTACTATCACACACAATTAAAAGTGAACATACCTCCTTTTTGGTTGCACAAAACAGACTAATAGTCACTTTTGTTGTTACTTCCTTAGCCTCAACTGCATACCTAGAGGTGCATCGACAAGGAGGTCTATTGAAATTCCCCATGCTCCATTTTATCTGACTTTTTCGGAGGAAGGGGCAGCATGGGGGTCTGGAGAGTGACCATTAAAATAGAGCCAGTTTCAGCACCTGATTCTTTCATTCTGTTAAGCACTGAGAGCAGAGCAGTGTGAACCAGACACTTGTAAACTGAGCATAAAATACTCCTTATTAAATTGTATTAAGCATTCAGCCACAACAGTAATTTTGTTTGTTTACATGCAAAACATTCCCTCACCCCACATCAGTTAGAATCTCTAGCAGCTGATTACACTGAAAGTAAGAGAGGGAAAAGCAGCTGGAGTTTAAATAACTACTAAAAAAATATTCATTTGCAAAAGAAAAAGATGCATTTTAGGCATGTATGTACGAGCACATAGATGTGTAGGTGTATATATTCACTGCTACACGTTTTTGCCCTCTCCACTCGCCGAGTTTTACTAATTTACATACCATTGGAGTTCAGTGGTGTGTGTAGTGCACTGCTGGTAACATGCAACTTCAGGTTTTACCACTGAGATCAATACAATGGACAAAACTAATGCCATAATCGAAGCACAAACGATAAACAAATGATAGCAAGAGAAAAAAATGCTTATATATACACAAGGAAATATACTACTAAACATTAGGTATTTATTACAAAATATTTGCATGCAGAGTCCTCGGTGCGTTATCATGCTATTTAAATTTGTCTTTGCTATTTAGATGCAAAGGAAGTAGATCCCAAAACGGACATACCATAAACACTGGTGCTACTGATCATTTCTTGCTGGCAGCACAAAAAGCTGAATTGGATTTTTCACAAGCAGGAATTCCAAAGGTTGCTTTTCATTAAAGCCACTTTTCCTCTCAGCTATCAAATGTCACTGCCTTGAAACGTGGGCCCTTTCGTCAGGTATTCATTTAACCTACATGCATATAATTAAGTGGGAAAGCAACATCAACAAAAAGGGGATCTCAGATCACAAGAGAAGAAAGAAAGGGGGAAAAAAAAGCACATGACCAGGAATGCAAGTCCATGTCAATTTCACTCACTCCCATTGAAACTAACAAGAGCTCCAGGGAGGATAGTAATAGGATCAGTGGATTGTATATACCATTAAATTATACATCTTTCTCTCCCTCCTGAGCCAACAATACGCCCACCACGCTGTACCCCCTCCAAGATGATGTGCTTACATTTTACTGCAACAGCTCCTCTGACATATTCGTGCCCCCACCCCCCCACCCCAGCCAAGACACAGCGATTTAAACCTAACTTTTGTTCTGCGAGATTCTTATTTGCACTTATTTGGTCAGAAGTTAGTTGCCTCAATGTCCAGACCCGCGTTACCTGCAGTTTATTATTTTCAAAGAAACTTAAAAATAAATCCAATTAAGAGGAGGAGGAGGAGGTGGGGAGGGAGCTTGCAATCGCGAACTCTTAATCTGCCTACTATTGTTGGCAATGATCAAGGAGGAAAAACCATGCACTGCGATTGTATATCTGTACTTTCCAGACTACGATCAGGCAAGCAGACCGGAGTGCTTAGTATCAGAAAACGACCGCAAATTAGGCAAAATATTTAGGGCACGAACAGGCAGTTAATACGCGGCTGTGTCGGAGATCTTTAAGATTTAATAAAATTTAAAACGATGGTAGGGAGACTGGAGGGGGAGGGAAAAAAAAAAAAGATCCTCTTACCTGGAGATTTGGTACAAGAACCCGATAGGTTAGAGTAGCATCGATCCGATGTGTTTGCTGATGAATGGGGGCTCGGGTTAAGTGAAGGTGCCTATGATTTGAAATCATTCCAAGTTTTTGAAGGGAAGACTGACTGCAGCCTCTGCCATGTTGGAATTTCAAACCCAAAACAGCTGCTTTGCAAGGAGCCAGCATGCCAGCAGCTGGACGCCTGCGCAGAGCGCCGCCGAGCCAAATTCAAATCACTTTCACGCGAAGAGCCAAAGATCAGTTTTCAAAGGGGGAGCGGCGAGGGGGGCGGGGGCGCTCCGCGGTCCTGCGCGCCGGGGCCGCCGCTTCCCGCGGGGGCCGGCGGGGTGTCCGCGCCGCGGCTCCGCTCCCTCTCCCCGGGGCGGCGGGACGGGGGCAGCGGGCTCCCTCCGCGGCGGCGGCGGCGGCCGGGCTCCCCTCGGGCGCGGCGGCGCGGGGCCAGGGCCTAGCGGCAGCCCGCGCCCGCGGGGCAGGCGGGCGGGCTCCGGCGGCGGAGGTTGCCCCCGGCTGCGGCCGCCTCCGCTTCGCCGCGGCCGCCCCGCGTCTCCCCGCCTGGGGCCGGTGGGGCGTCCCGCCTCGACCGGCAGCGGCCTGCGCTGCTGCCCTGGCCGGCAGCTCCTGCGCCGCGTCCCCGGGCGGGCGGCGTCGGGGCTCGCTGGTCGCCACCGCCTGCCGCCCGAGGAAAATGGCCGGAGTGGAAGTGCCGTCCCGGCCCGAGCGGCGGCGGCGGGGCTGCGCAGCCGTGCCCCGGCCCCGCGCTGCTCCCGGGGAGCCCCGGCCGCTGCCCGCCGGAGCCCGGCTGCTAGCAGCCGCGGAGAGGCAATCCCAGTAGCCGGCAATGGCTGAGGGGCCCCGGCAGCCACACCTCCCTCTTCCCGCACTTCCCAGCCCAGCTCGGCGGGGGATGGCAGGGAGCCAGCTCAGCTACCCCGGCCCACAGCTGCCGGGGACTCCCCTTGCATCAGAGGGATTCCCCGGGGGGGTGTTAGACGGGCTTTGCGGCCGCCTCACGCTGGCAGGGAAGGCGTGTGGTGGCCAGGCGGCAGGCACAGAGCGGGCCCTTCCTCTCGCACACGGGTCTACCCGGCGCGGCCGAGCCCCGTGCGCCGGGGCTCCCCAGCACCCCGCTCTCTCCGCACCATCCCCGCACACGGCTGTGCGCCCGCTTCCCTGTCACCGCAGCTGGGGAAAGGGGAGTGCGAAGAGCTTCCCACGAGACAGATCCACGTTCCTGGGCTTGCATCTGATGGGACTATCAGAGCATTTTTACCTTCTAACGGGGAAGAAGCCGCGCTGTCCGGATGCTGTTCCTGGGCTTTGGTTTAGAGTCCTGGAGTGGTTTCACTTCCTCTCTTCCTTGTCCTGCTGTGGAGTTAAGGATGGCTTCGGAGGGTTGTCTGTCCGTCCTGGATATAGAGGAGACTGATTAAATTTTCTTAGTAAAAATGGAAGATGTAGAGGCAGTTAAGGCGCTGGAGGAGGCAGGGGAGACCAGTCCCAGGGGATTAGCATCTGGAGGAGTGGGAATAGGCTCGTTTCCCGTCTGTTTCCCTTTGCAGTAATATAGTAGGCCTAAATAAAACTCTGAACTAGTTGCCAGCAGAAGCTGCTGTGAGCTGTCAGCCAGTCTCTATCCTACCCAAGTAATGGAGAAGGAAAAGAAAGAACAGGAAGGCCTGTCTCGTTGATGTTGTCCATGCAGTGATTTAGTTAATCTAAAATGATTTTTACCTGCTGGTGAAAATAGGCACCTTTCACACTTTTGGAAAGCCGTAGCCAGCCTGTGTGACAAAACTGTGCCTAAAGATTGGAAATAGAAAGAGCAAAAGGGCTAGACAGACTTCTGCTTATTACAAATATGGAAGGTGTTTCTGGCTCACTTGGACAGCTGGGGATAACGCTAGTTACTGCTGCACGAGGAGAGCACTGCCAATGGAATAACAAAAGTGTCCTGAAACAAGGAGCTGGTTTGGAGCAGATACTGCTTTTGCTTCCCAGTATGTCCCAGGTGTAACAAAACATACACAGGAAAACACGGTTAAACTGAATTTTGGGATGTAGAGAGCTATTTTTAGAACTGGCAACATAGCTATAGCAACAGGAGTCTATTGAAATAGCTTTAGACAGCTGTCCAGAGCAGCCAGCAGGCGACACCCAGCCACAGCACCCGCTGTGGCCCAGTCTGCACCATGCTCTTCTGACACCTTTTCCCTGCCCTCAGCATCGGGTGGCTCTGAGCAACGGGCCCAGAGCCTGGGTCAGCCCATTGCCTGTGCACACAACTGCTCATTGTCCATTCTACAAGAGCTTGTGGGTATTAAGCAGCCACCTTGGCAAGTAGACAACTGCTCCAAATGTAGGCAACAAGTCAGTAGCCTCTGGTATTCCCTAATTTGACCCACCTACACAAGTTACATCTAGAAGTCTCTGATGCTGAAATCAGCAGCACAACATATTGCCTCTGCTGGTGTTGCCAGCACCAGGCATTAAGTTATCACAATCCCAAGGTCATGAGCTTGGTCTAAAAATCATATTTTTAAAAATAAAAAGGATTGTTTTGTCTTTGCTTTATGCATCTGGATTCTTTTCCCATTGTTTTTTCCCAAACCATTGCACTATGCATTTTTCTCTCAAGAGAAAGATGAGTTTCTTGCTCAGTTACAGAGCTCTGTGACTTGAACCTGTAGGAAAACAACAACTGGCAATTACCATAAGGCATTAGCCCATAAACACAAGTGCTTTTTAAACTTTTTAACCAATAAAGAATGTATTTAACAATCTTTGTATTTCATTAACCTCAGTATTTTCATTTTATATACCTTTTTTTTTTCCCTCAGGCTTCTCCTGCCACATTAAAATAGCACAAATTGAAACAATGGGCATGCAGCATATGTTTGTATGGGCTGACATTCATCTCTGTGCAGAAGGTCAACATAAGACTTATATACTATATTAAGTTCTTATTTTGAGGTGCGAATTAGGATGAAGTGAAGACCTTGTTGGGCTCATCTGTGCATGGATAAATTCCACTCTTTGTTTAAAATGACACCAGTCCTGATCCTTTTGAATGGGAAATTCTCATAGACTTTGAAACTGGGAATGTTCCTTGGAGCCTATTTCAACATCTAGGTGAAATGTTTACAATGAAATTCAAAACCACATAAAACTTGCCTGGTTTCAGGTTTTGTTAGAAACTCTGAACTCGGACCAGATTCTCTGAAAGGTTCACAGACCTTTTCAGCAAATCTAGATTAATAACATTTAAACCAAGTGAATTGTGGAAACAAAACAAAAATCACAGAAAACAAAGAATAAAACCATCTAATTATGCTCCTATGGGATGTTGATGTGATGCAAGTGAACTTTGTAGTTTCTACTCGATAGATCTAGTAAAGCCTTTTAAGAATTATAATAAAAACAACAGTGTTCAGTGATATATTCTTTAGTGACTTTAAACTAATTATATTGATTTTATTTGTAAATTAAAGCAAGTTTTCAAAATGGCAGACAATGTCTGAGTTCTTCTAATGCTGAAATTTGGCAGCACCTGTAACTGCTTGTGTACTGGAAATTCAGACCTCCCTGGAAGTGCAGACCTCCAGGGCAGGGCCTCCTGCCTGTCTCCCTCCCTCTGTGCTGGGGAATCCTTCCTAGTCTCCCACTCTCAGACCTCATGTGGGGCTACCACAGCTGTCATTGCATACTAGGATGTGCTGCAATAAACAGGCTGAAAGTGCTCTTTTTTGGAGTTTTGGTCACTGATGGCTGTGTGTATTATTTTATTCCTTTGTGAGGAGCACAATCTGTTTAAGAGCTCAGGCAACTCAAATCAGATGTTTATACCACCTGGATTCCAACTGAGCAGCTGAGGTGCCTCCATGTCCCACATGCTGGGATTTTTCCGGAATTTGTGTGGCAGGATAGCCCCTCCTGGGCCTCCCTTCTCTCTCTGACTGGAGTGGTCATCATACAGAACTCCAATCTCTGCAGCTCAAGGTTCACTTTTGCCTTTTCAGACCACAGTCTTGTGTGTCAGCATGAGTTTAATGGCTGCCTGAGCTAGCTGGAGCTCAGATTCCAAGAGGCAATGATTACCTGTGTAGACCCTAAAGTATTTATAAATATAGATCAGAAGTAATTGTCTCTTTTTTGCATACTAACATCTAACATTTAGATGAACTAACACCGTATAGAAGTTCCATAGCAAACAATGGGATAATGGTAAAACACAGAGGTAGTACATTCCAAATGTATTATTTCTAGGTTCTTCCCAGGAGATTGCAAAGGATGAAATCCCTTCTAGCCATGCTGCTGTTCTGCACAGTTTCACTTCAAACACTTCCAAGCCTTAGGTCCATGACTAAGCCACAAACGCATAAAGTCTTCCTGGACCCCTTAGGACACAGCCTGCTGGTTTGGGTACTGGCCAGTACCTAATCTAACAAAACATCACTTGATCTCTCAAACTAAAAGAGGGTATGCTGAGATTAGATAGTAGGAAGTATTTTACTGTGAAGAAATAGACACTGGAATGGATCACCCAGAAAAGCTGTGGATGCCTCATTCCCAGAGGTGTTCAAGGCCATGCTTGGTGAGGCTTTGAGTAATCAAACTTCTAGTGGGAGGTGTCCCTGCCCATGGCAGGGGAATTGGAGCTAGACAAACTTTTAGTTCCCTTCCAACCCAAATCACTCTATGATTCTAGGCCATAGGCCATGTTTCGTGTAATTCCTGACTGTATCAGAAAGAAAAAAATTATATAGAGAACATCTGTCCATAGAGGCACTTTTGCATTTTAGCTGTACCAGTGTAAAAATAGATGATTTCTATGACTTGAAGCTACTTTGGGTTAGATTCTGGGATTTTAAAGAGATAGCATTTCCAATATTTTTGTTCACTTCTTTGTACATTTCCCCTTCTGTATTAATCAATCACCTTGATTTCAGTGAGATTTCTGGACAAACCCTTTACTGGTCATTCTCTACAGTCTTGCTGAATATTTGATGCTTTTGGCATCATAAAAATATTGGTCCTCTGAAGTCACTTCTATTTTCCATTTTGGTCCTGAAGGAGAAGTTGTTCACTGTATCCAACAAAAAATATTCATTTAGCAAGTGCTCTGTATAACCGAACGGTATATAGATGTTTGTCACATAAATATCTGAAAAGACATATGCCTTCTGGCATTTCTTGAATTTTGAGTGCTTAATACTTTTTACCCTGGTCACAAATGCACTTTTACTACAATTTTTCTATTTTTTTAAACCAAGCTTTAATACAGAAAGTTCCTCTTGGGAAACTCTAGGAAGGAATTGAATGTTTTTAGGGCTTTTGTTCTCTGTCTTTTGTTTTTCACAGTCTGGTTCATTAAGTGCTTAAGAACCACACTAATCCCTGTAGTTTGACTTAACAAATACATTAATAACTTGTTCTCACTTAAAAAACCTTCTCCTTATTTGAACTAGAGGAGGATGAGGTGCCCACACAAGGCCAGAAGAATTCAGAGACATTTAACAGTCCAACAAGACCAAAACACAGGAATGACAGCTAGGAATACATTCTTCCTCTTTTTCCTGTCTCTAACTCCTTCTTAGCCTTACAAATATTCTCTTTGCCTTGGTGGCAGCATCTTTCTCCCTGATTCCATATCTTAATCGCAGTCCTTCCCATTTGCACCCCTGTCTAATACCAGTCTCATTCATAAGTCCTTGTCCTAAATTACCATCACATTTTATGACCTTTGACTTGTGCCTTTTTCCTGTGTCTGGACACATTTTCTTTTGTTCCTTTTCTTTTTTTCACTTTTCTTGATGGTCTCCCTTTTCTGAATTCTGATCAAGCTGCTTCTTATTCCATGCTTTCTGGTGATTTGCAGAAGGAAGACTGAGAACATCTGATGGACACCCTTATTATCTTTGTATTTCTCTTTAGCACCACTGGCAATTGAAAAGAGAAAACTGAGAGCAAATCCTGCTCATATTTGCAAGCCCCAGGAAAGGATGCACCTACTGCACACAGAATCTTTGCAGAAATGGTAAATGAAATATGCAAACAATTTTACAGAGGCTCAGATTTCTCCAGACTTAGGAAGACCTTCATAGGCTGGTGTGGTGGTAGAGGAATATGCCTTCCCAAGCACCAAGCCAAACTACAAGCTATTAGTCAACAAAATATTTCAAAAATTTCTTAACAAGAGCAAACCAGATTTTCCCTCAGTGCATTCTGAGAATCAGCTGACCGTATTTGCTGAAAGTTTTGAAAAAATAGCCCAAGGCAGATATTTGGCATGAAAATTGCTGCCCAGTTGTTTATATTTGACAAACGAACAAGCAACTGGAAACAGGTTCTTACGATGAAACTTTGACTCTAAATATGCCACTAGAAAACCCACAATTAATGATTACCAATGACAGAAATGTATTTTACATTATGCTTAATACTTAATGACTTAATTTAGACAGTGCCTAGAAAGAAAAAAACATAAATAAAACCCCAACATTTTATCTTGGCGAGTGAGTGGATCAGGGAACAGTAAAAAATCAAACAATAGTATGCTTGCAATTTTTTTCCCAAGTGCTTTTTCCAAGCCCTTGATATCAAAAAGTCTTTGTGTCTCATCTTGGAATGTACATTAAAATATCTCTAATTTACCCTACAATGGAATCAACTTTAAAATCAAAGGGGAAAAAATTTTAGCAGAGCAGTGGACTTGCTTAAAGTCACACATGCACATGAAAATGTTTCCCTAAAAAATTACATGCTATAGGATCTGCATGTCTGATAAAATACCCACAGGGATTTATTTGCTGTTACTTTAGAAGCAAACTTTTACTCACCTTTTTTTCTTTTAATGTCTAAAATTTCCCTTACTCTTAGACAAGAGTTACCTTCCTCTAAGTAACACCCCAACACCATGTTATTGATCTTCACAGTATGAAATTATTTTAATAGTAAAATTAAAACAAAGTTTATGATTTATAATACAATATATACAATAATTAATTATTAATGTTTTAAACATTGCCTTTGGTGTTGATGTGGGTGTATTCAAGACTTGAAATAACATTATCAATCTACCTGTGCAGTCATCTCTAAAGCTTTTCATTCTCTACAGGTTTTAAAGCAAATGAAATATTTTTTTGTCTTGCTAGGTATTAATTGTTAAGAATGTTATGTATATGAGATTTAATCAAATATCCAAAATAAAATACATTTCCAACATGCAAAAGCACCAACATTTCAGACAAGTTTATTTTACGTTTTTGAAGAAGAAGAAAACACTATTCAAACACCTCTATTCAGATAACCTGAGCAACAGAGCTGTTCTACATATGCTATTCTTCCATTACAAAAAACACATTGTCTCACTTAGAATATAAAGAACTTAACAAAGTAAATTAATACTGTTGGGTTTTGTGCTATTAGAAGGAGCATCCTTTGCCACTGTGTGTAATATAACAATTAAATCTTGCTAACTTGTGCTTTCTTTTTCTAACTTCCTTAGAAAGATCAAATTTGCTAAATGCACAGCACTGACTGCAGTCAACAAGGCACTTAAGTATGTGCTTAATTTTGTGCACATGAGTAATCACGTTACAGTAAATGGAGCTTGAATGCTCAAAGTTAAGCACACACTTAAGTGCTTTGCTGGATCAGGGCCAGAGCATGACAACTTGCAGGTCATTCTTACTGCACAGTAAGACATCACAAACCTTAAAAATCCTGTAGAAACCTTCTCCCCATTTCAAATCAACAATACCAAAAGTAAGGACAAAAATTAGTAGCTGCTGCATTCTTTTCTTCTGTTACAAGTCACTAAACTGACAGCAGGACTTACAGCAAATTACAATAAATTCTCTTAATAAGTATCCATAAAATTACAATTTATTTTAAAGATCATCGTTTGTAATTCTATTCTCATAAGACCATTAGACACGTGAGTCTTTTTAATTTTAAAAGACCTGCTAGTAGTTCTCACAAAAGAATTTATTCAAGACCTTGACCTTAAATTGATAAAATTGCACAACTTAATCAGAATTAAACATGAGTCAAAGTACCTCAGAATATTATCATGGGGGTCAACACAGCCTACAGCAGCCGTGCAGAGGATGCCATTAGTACCACAACCTTGGGTGTGTAAGATTCTGATTCTGGGGATATAATATGCCAAACTAATTGTTTTTATTGTATGTTTTTTGCCAGTTATTATGGCAAATATATGGGGAGGAGATTGTTGATGACATTTTTTCTTTCCATGCAGCTGAAAAGATAAATAGTCTAAGACTCTTCAATTAAGCAGCTTTCTAATGAAATGAAAGTTTATACCCACTGTGTTACACAATTACTTTATTTTCTGGCTAAATTGACACTGTTCAGCACTTATCAAGGACTGTTTCTCTTTTCAGTACATGAAATTAGTATTTTTTTTTAGGATCCGAAACTACATTTTAGATCCAAATTTGCCTGGCTGTTGACAGCATTCAGATACAGGGAGCTTCTATGTTTTTCCAACACATAAGTTTCTTCACAAAAATTAGCAGGATGAAACAGCAAGTAAGGACACATTGCCAAGTCTGGTTTTCTACCTATCTACAAAGCAGTTTTCACACTTTCCATGACTGTGAATGTCCTTCTTTTTCTATCTTTTTTTTTTATCTTTTAAATTTTAATTAGGAAGAACTGAAAAATCCTTCTCTATACTCAGAGTGTTTGTATTGGGGGAGGAGTACGTCAAGGAACCAAAAGCACATTCCAAGCCAATTCTGATCTCATTTACAGGGATGAAAATCTGGAATTAATCCACTGAGTTTAACAGACACGTTCTGGGCTTACGTAGATGAGATCTTACATTTATAAGTGAAATCAGTGTTTTCCCCTCTGACATTCACATGGCTCAAACCAGAAACATTTCCTGAATTAAAAAAAAAAAAAGGCCAAATCATCCAATTGGGAAGACTGGCATAGTTCCATTGAAGTTAATGGTGCTGTAGTAATTTACATTAGCTGATGATCCAGATGAAAGTATATAAAAGTTTTCAGAGCAGGCTTCTTTCATTTAAAATTGCATTATGTTAGGTGCACTGTTGATGCTCAGAATTAATGTGCAAGTTGTTAATCTCGCTAGACCTGGATTTAAAATTAGACAATGCAATAATTAGTTTGGCACTATCATTCTGCTACCTAGAGGGTAATAATGTAGGTCATAAAATACCAGTGATCAGCACAACTTTTCATACAAAACAAAGAATCTGTATTGAAAGAGAGGAAAGGAGGGAGGAGAGAAATTCAGAAATCAGTTGTTATCAGAGACCAAAGTGGGCTATGAGGTTCTGTGCCATCTCACAAGATGCTGTGTTGTGTAGGTCTACTTATCTTTATCAGCTCCCAAATGCACAGGTGATTCTGCAGAGTATAAGTGACTCAAAGCTGTCTATATGCTTTCTTAATGTATTATTTTTAAGTTGCATGTTTATTATTCTTTACAAATTTGTTATTAAAAATTGAGGAATATTATTTATTTTACAGTAGTCTTTTATTTTTGCTTTCACTTGAAATATAAGCATTATGCAGCACAGTTTACAAACATACAGAAGTGTAACGCTACAGTATATGTATCTTGATTTCTTGACAAATGACTACTGGCAACATCAATAATTCAAAGGGAGAACAATGAAAATATAGAGAAATTGCATTTGTATATGTATACTTCTTTCTGTCCTGCCAGTCATTCTTGCTAGACTTTATATAAACATAAAGAAAATTAGGAAAATATCAATTCTGAACACTAGTCTTGATGAACACTTGCTTATATTTTGTTCTATCTAAATAGTCAGGATGCTTAAATATAAACATTTTGATGGTATATCACACATACATCTATTAAGAAAACAACATTGCAATAATTTTTATACAGTCAGGCTGTGTTTGTGTAAGCTACCCAGCAGAGTTCAGTGAAGCTGAGAACATACATACAGGTGAACATATGTTTGAAGTATCTCTATGCCTCTTGTATGTATAGTATTAGAAAGTGCTCATTCGATGTTACAGATGCATATATTCATAAATCATTTAAAGTTGTGCTTTTCATGTGGTGTGAAGCACAGATACAAACTTACTCATGATAATTATAGAACTGATGCTGATTTAGTCATTTCAAGAAAGCCATGGAGGCATAATTAGTGTCTGAATGGCCTCAATATTGCATTATTAGGAGGCTAGGGTGAAACTTGAAATGAGAACATCAAGGCTGATAAAAGAAAAGAAAACATGAAATACATACATAATTCATTCTGAGATATTATAAAGGTTTATAACCAGAAACAATAATTTGCAGAAGGCATCTCATGTACTGGAGCCAACTGCAATAATTTGGTCAACCTGTTTAAGATCAAATAGTATTCTTAGCTATTCTCAGTGGTATCTTTCTAATAAAGTAGCAGCAAACAGACACTGTTTGCTTCTGGTCACTTTTAAAGAATGTTCAGTTTATCAGTGGGGACTTTAATCTCAAGCTTCATAGAGTACAAAAAGAACATTGATCCTACTGTTTTGTCCTCTAGGCCACAAGGCATGCACATTTTTACATTCATTTGTCATAAAACAAAAAATACATTTTGCCCTTTGAAAATACCAAATGCCAGCTTTTAAACAAAATAATTTTCCGTCACATTTTTCCCTTTCTTTTAACCTTTCCATCACCACCACAACCACCACCCCCCTTCCTTTTACCCCAGACGAATCTCCTCCCTCTGTTAATGCCTTTCCTCCATTTTAAGCACTAGTAAGAACTTTGCAGAATTCCTTGTTTTGGACCATTGCCAAACTGGCCACTGTTAGTGATTTGACAAGGTAGTTTGAATTTATCAGAATTCTTGACAGTCCTCTTTCTAATTTTTCTTCAAGATAGGCTTCAGAATGTACAAATAATACCTTTTTACTCAAGTTAGAAAAAGGAATGTGTACTGTCAGCTGGGTTAGACCAAGTCTACAGGTCCAAGTGTGCCAAAACCCATCCTTTGCATATCATTTACTTTAAATTCATCTTCTTACCTTTACTTAAAAAAATGTAATATGCAATAATATCTTGGAATTTCATCCATTATTACATACAGAACAAATTAATTTGTTATTTTTTCTGTACTTCTTTTTTGAAAACAATTTTTTTCACTTGCAAAAGTTGCCATTATTGGAAATGTGTTCAATAGCTTGCTTTCATAGTCACCGGATCAAGGGTCTATATCCAGTTCCCCATAAAGAATGCAAAGGTCATGCCTTCCCCACCTCTGGAGAGACAGTTATTGTATATGGTGAGTGACTCCTTCTCCCAAGCCCTGCTCAGTCTTTAGTTCAGTCCTGTGTTACTCTCCTGTACAGAATTTTTTTTTTAAAATTTAACATGTATGGGGTTTTTTGTTCTAGATTTTCTGTGATGGAACTATGAAAAAAACAACAGTGTTTTCTACACCAAAACCATAGAAAATATTGAAATTTGCTTTTGCTTGTCAGTATCTGAAAGAACCAAGCAGGATAAAAACTTCATTAAAAGTTATGCAGGGAAGATAGGAATATCTGTGTCTTCTCTCAAAACATGAAATATCTTTATGAAGAAAAAGTCAAGCATTCAAGTTCCTAAATGCTTGGAGGTTTAAATTTTAGTGAGGAAGATGCAGATAATACAAATATGAAGTTAAACCACCCTCTATAAGACTCAATAGAGAGTCTTTTATTCGTAAGTTTGCCTTATTTACAAGATTCATCCATGTGGTCAATAAAAATATTGAACAGAGCTGGCCCAGCACAGACCCCTGGGGGACACCACTGGTGACAGGCCACCAGCTGGATGCAGCACAGTTCACCAGCACTCTCCGGGCCTGGCCATCCAGCCAGTTCCTAACCCAGCACAGAGTGCTCCTGTCCAAGCCATGGGCTGCAGCTTCTCCAGGAGTGTGCTGTGGGAGACAGTGCCAAAGCCTTGCTGAAGTTCAAATAGGCAACATCCACAGCCTTTCCTGCATCCACCAGGCGGGTCACCTGGTCATAAAAGGAGACCAGGATGGTCACATGCCTCCTCCTGGATAACAGGGAGACCATTCTGCTCCCTGGCACTATCAAGCAACCCAAGAGGACAGCTGTCCTGGGGACAAGCCATCTTCCCACTTAAGGCTGAGGCAAGGAAGGCATTAAAGCACTTCCACCTTCTTCTCATCTGCAGTTACTAAGTTCCCTTCCGCATCCAGTAAGAACAAAGGTTGTTCTTACCTTTCCTTTCGCCATTAATATGTTTGTAAAAACATCTTTTATTATCCTTTACAAAACTAGCCAAATTACATTTGAATGGAGCTTTGGCCTCTATAAGTTTTTCCTACATAGAAAAGAAAGAAGGAAAGATATAGACTTACTGAGGCTCATCCAGCAACAGGCCAAGGATGTGATTAAGGCTTTGGAGCATCTTTATGAGGAGAGGCTGAAAAAGACGAATGCTCAATGTCTCATCAATGTGTATAAGTACCTTAAGAGAGAGCAAAAAGTAAATTAGGCCAATGGTATTTGGTGGAAAGACAAGAGGCAATGGACACAAATTGAAATACAGGAAATTTCATTTAAACATAAAAACCTGCTGTTTTACTGTGATGATAGTCAAACACTGAAGCAAGTTGATCAGAGAGGCTATGAAGTTTCCATCCTTAGAAATACTTGACTCCCAGCTTGAGACGGCCCTTAGCAACTGGCTGTAGATGACCAGCCTTTGAGCAAAGGAGTTGGACTAGACAAACTCCAGAGATGCCTTTCAACTTCAGCCTGTTACTGTTACATTGGCTAGAAATTACTGATTTTTTTCTTATTACAATTTAAGAGTCATTACAGTGAAAATTTAATAGACACAAGAGCAACTGAGAATGGGTAATGAAAATCAGGTTTTTAACTCCTTAGCTGCTCTGTCTTCAATACCAGCTAGCAATGCAGTTGTAATGCTGTTACCATTATTATTCTTAAGATTGTTGTTGTTATTATTGCTTTGAATATCATCTTGATTGCTGCTGAGATTGTATAACTTCACTTCAGTCTCACCAACATCCTAGAACAAATGCTGTTTATTTTGGGATAACAATAGCATTCCATTGTGTGTATCCTATACTTGATATGAAAAGACATGGCATTGAGTACTGAAACCCATGCATATAGGAATAACATGGTGAGTGTTTTACCAAAGGGATCTTAGAGGAAAAGATCTTTCACAGCAGTGTTTTGAAGGTTCAACTTACAAACTTGTTTGTGCTTGGCAAGTATCTTCAGCTGAATTTGTGCTATTACCTTGCAAGTGGCACAATGCCACTCCAGCAGATGGGCAT
Organism: Molothrus aeneus; assembly: GCF_037042795.1. Taxonomy (NCBI): domain Eukaryota; kingdom Metazoa; phylum Chordata; class Aves; order Passeriformes; family Icteridae; genus Molothrus; species Molothrus aeneus. The sequence continues at coordinate 21,241,747 of NC_089652.1, read as the reverse complement.
CAATGTAGGCGTGCCAGAGAAACATTACGTGCATTGAGTTGGAGTGTTAGGACCTGGATACCTCTCCAGGTATGACTGCCCATAAATATGGGCATCCTGGCTGAAGGGAGCATGTAATTGCAATTTCAGCAGAGTTTGGCTTTATTTTTGATGTTCTCAAAATACTTCTGATGTAACTTAAGAATACAACTTTCTTTGTTTGTCTGTCTATTTTCTTGGCAAATAAGGGCTATGATTAGCAAGAGTACATGGGTGAGAGAGAATATATTACAGCCATCCACTCTTCCAATATTCCCTTGGGAAGCATACAGGGATGTACATAAGTACGGCCGCAGCCGGGGTGAATTTTCTTATTTAATATAATAGCTCAACTGAGTGCAGAAGGCAGATTCATGACCTTTCATGCAGCGGAAGTGTGCATATACTGCAATTTCTTCTGAATAAAATTGCTAATGTTTCAAGGTGCTAGAAGAGTCTTTACTTCTCCCTTGCAATTTTATTGACATTTTTCTCCTAGTTTTCATTTGTGCTATAGTCTAAATTTTACACTAAATCATTTAAGTTTGCTCTGGAGAGGCTGCAATGCTGCTCCCAGGCACACTGCCATGATTGAATCCACAAGTGAACACTTTGTATGTTCCTAAAAACCTTATATCCTAGTACAGAATGTGAAACAGAGCTCTCAGCCAGTGCGCTGCAGTTAAATGCATTTGCCTGGGGGTATGAAATCAAAATAGAATAGATATTTGTATTAGGATGCAACTATGGATAAAATCAGGAAATAGATACAGCTCTCTGCTTTGAAACATAACATTTTTTTCCAGTAGTTTTGTGTGGTCATGGGTAGGGAATATGTACATGCAGAAAATTTAATGTTTCTTCAAATTATATGCTCAGGTTCCAGAAGCAAGTAATGTGCTGGATCTTGACAAAACTTACTGGATATTAGTTTGTATCACATAAGTATCCACTAAGCAGAAAACTGGTGACACCAAACACTGGCACTAAAACACCCTTTAAAGTTCCCCCATGAGCACTGGTATCTCTTAACAATCACAACAGCATATGGGCCAGCAAATGCATTCCAGGTATCATAGATATCTCAATCAATCATTCATTCTCATCAACTCACAAAAAGATCATAAGGCAATTCAGATGTGAAACGACCTCAGGAACACTGTAGTCCAAGCCCCAGCTCAAGCAAGGTAAGCTTTATGATCAGGTTGCTCAGCATGTTTGACCAATTCATCATGTTGGGCTAAATTTGAAAGTCTTTACTCAGTTCTTAGGCAAACTACTGACATAAAGGATTGAGAAATTGTCCAGTTTCTTAGTTGCCATTTTTGTGGCACATTTTTATTTCCATTTGTCTTTGGTTTAAAGCCTCTGGTTACATTAAATAGTTCTACATGCACACAAAAAGCCTGGAGAACGACTTCAAATATAAACTCAAGAAGCACCAAATAACATTTAAAATCTGTGACTGGCTTTGTTCTGTTAAATACCTGGTGGACAAACACAGACTCAATATCACCATTTCCCTGGAACTAACGCCTCATCAAATCATAATTTCATCATTTGAAAGCATGAGAAGAACAGGCAGTGATGACCAATCATACACAAAGTAGAGGGACAGGAAAGCTGCTTTAGGAAGACTTGAATAGGTTCAGAGAATTCAGCATTAATTTTACTAAGATGAGGAAAGAAGGAAGGTTGTGAGGAAACCTTCTGAAAACACCAGAAAATATTCTTATGGCTGATGAAAAGAAGAAAGCAAAAGCAGTATCACTGTGGATTTACATAAAGCACATAGCCATAAAGACAGCTAAGAGAGCAAATTGCAAAGAAAGATGTTAGAGGGAAAGTCCAAGCTGGGAAAGACATTCAGAATGGAAAGCGTGATAAAACTAAGCCATATTCAGAATTTGTTAAACACTGAGTATATGATCAGTGCTGAGTATAAAGAAGGGCTGGACCTATGGACCCTCTCATTGCCGGAGTCCATACGCTGGAGCTCCATATGTGGATGGAACAGGCCATTAATTGCTGGAGAATGCCTAGAATACACCCAAGGAGAAGTCTGTAAACATTAACATGAAGTCATTAACATGGCTCCATAATAATGTCTGAAAAATCCCAATGGCAGGACAGTTTCTGAAAAATAACTTTACATATCTTATTTGCCTCCACTCATTTGAAAGCTGAATTGGTTTGTGATTGCTATGAATAATTTGAAATCAGATTGCTCAGATGTAATTTCCAAACTGTGCTTTCTTACAGAAACAAATAGCATCTTGTAGGGCAAATGCAGTTTGCCTGAATTTTGACTGCTCTGTCATGACGGCTTTCCATCAGTCATTAGCTTAAAATCAGTGAGGTACCAACAGATGCTTAGTAAAAGCTCATGAGATACATGGCTTCTGATGGATATAAATTCTCTCTATCAGTGCAGATAACAGTAAGCTGAGAAACAAAACCAGCTGTATGTGATGATTTCCTTGATAGCTACAAAGTAATAAACCATTTTTTCCCCAGAAAATTCACTAAAAAAACATGGCACTCCAACAAATTAGAGGCTTTACATTTCTGGCAGCCTTACAAGTCATGTTGCTGCATACCCATCCAAGGTATGCAGCAACCCAGCTACAGATCAAAAGGAAATTAGAATGCAGGGTGGTTCTGGTTGTTTGGTTTTTTTTGGGTTTTTTTTTTTTTATTAACCACTATCCTTTGAGACATCAGAATCTGATACTTTGTTGAGATATTTGTAGTTACCAGCAACAGGGAATAGTTCTTGAGTGGCTCCATTCCTGTTCCCTGTGAAAATTCACAAGATAATGATGAGTCATTGCTCCCTTGAAGACAGAAGATACCACAGGGACCCATGTTACTCCCCTTGTTCAGCATGTGAGAAAAAACCTCTAGATGTTTAGAGATGAGACATGGTTTGCAATATATTCACCTGAGAAATCACTTCTCTTCTTGTGTCAAACTGCCAGCTTTGGATCAGAGGCGGTGTTGGAGCTTGTTGAATATGAAAGAATGGCTTAGCCAGCAGGGTTTTGTCTGTAAGAGGAATGTGGCTTGGGAATTAAGTCTGCCAGGTCCATCAAATCCCCATTGCCTTTGGGAAGAGAAACGGTTTCTGAAATGAAGAGGCTTCATTGTTTGCTCTGGAGGGATTTCTTACCTCTTTTCTACTCTCTGAAGAATCTTTATATACATATTTGGAGAAATTTCATCAGGGAACTGAGATCTTTAGGTGAGCATAAGGCTATATTGCATGAAATATTTTTTAAAATCAACTGTTTTATTTCAAAAGTTAAAGGGCTGATTTTGGTGCACAATATGAAATATTAGCCCGATTCTAATAATGTGAATTGTGCAGGTGTTGGTGACCAAATATAATGACAATTCAGTTTTGTTTCTGGGATCCCTGGTACACATAGTAACTTGGCTCTCTGAACTGACAATGGACACAACTTTTCTAAAAGATGTATTTGGAGTCCTCAGATAAACAGAGAATGGTTCCAGACTGACAGCACCAGAAATAACAGCAACTTACTCACTATGCAGACTGAAAAATTACCAATTCCTCCTCAAGGAAGGAAAGTGGGAAATAGGCCTATTTTGTGGGGTTATTTTCTGGCTTTGGTAAAAACAGGTTTGTAGGTTGTTACAAGTCGTATGGTTTCACACATTCTTTTTTGCTTCAGAGCCCCTTTCAGAAGAGTGGTACTCTGCTCATAGAGCAACACTGGGGTCCTTCACAAGACCCAGTGTTTGCAGTCAGACAGGTGTTATCTCCACAATCAAGCGTGTATATTAGATAACTTGAAATCTTACAGCCAGTCCCAGAAAAAAAACTCCCTTCTATTCCACACTCCAAACCTCCAAGAGCGCTTGGGGAGAAAGACGGTCATATTGTACACCAGGTCACAGCACTGCTGTGCTGTACTGCTTCTCAAGGTTTACTTCAGGGGCAGTTTTTCTTTTTCAATAACTAGGCTATGGCACAGGTCCCAGCAAAGCAGGAAATACAGTTGATTTTTTTCTTACCATCTGAGTTATTATTTATTTTTGGGGATACTACTTACTTTTATACAAGATTCCTGAGGGAAGGAAAATTATTTATTTCTTGTTGAAAATGAACTCCAAAATGCTCAAATGTCAATATTATTTCTTTGCTTGTGCTTATTTTCATGTTCCAGTTTCCCTTTGCATTGCAGTTGAAGCAATGACATTAAACTCTTGCTCCATGGACTAGTTCTTAAAATAGGACTATCCTAAAATACAAAAAAAGAGAAGTTTTCCTTTCCCTGGAATGAACAGGAGAGGGGTATTCTGGTGATATACCCTCTCTCTGTACTAAAGTATAAACCTTTACATTCTGCATAGAATCTAATGAGAAGTTCCAGTCTTTACCTTAGTGTTAGCAGGAAACAGAATTATTATCCTTAACATAACCATTCCTTTGAAAAAATGAAGAAAGTTAAAATGTTTTTTCTGCGTGAGGAGATAATAGAACTCTTTGAAATTAGAATAGCAGTACTTTAGAAGTAAAAAATTAAACAAGACTGTTTCATCTTCTTGCAAAATTTCTACTTCTCTATAGCAATGTGCAAAATAACAACAAAAAGCCAAGCAAACAAACTTACCAGCAGTAAGAGTCATCCTTAAGGTCACAAACCCAACTAAAATCATGACCAATTTATGTCTTCAAAGAAAATACCCCATCAAGTACACTAAGCTACTTGTATATAACACCAGGGGATTTTACTGCATTAAGCTCTAGAAGGAAATGAAATTCCCATACTCCCCTATTATGGACCTAGTCTCTGTTGGGTCTACATAATTTGAGTTTCATTACCCAATTTACATTCACTATCACTTCAAAATTCTATAGTGGAAGACTGGTCTGACAGTATTTGGGCCTCTTTTTCTTCATCTTTGGTTACATTAATTCATAATTCTGTGATTTGCACCCTTCATTTAGAGTGTTTCAGTTTGTTACCTGTCTGAGAACAGCAGCTTAAATGAAAGAGGAGAACTAAGTAATTAATGTAAAGACATACAAATCTTCAGAGACATCTATTTACAAAAAACCCTATAGTTTTTGTCAGCCTACTAAAGCAGGAGATTCTGCACCAGACAGCAACAGTTGTCATAGAACCTATTTTCTAAAATATATCATGCTAATCTCACCAGTTACAAGTATATCACTAGGTAGTGCTTTAGATGTGAGTAACTAGCCAGACACAAGGTCATGTAAGTTATTTCAATTAGGAGAGGAATCTGGCGAGGGAAGCACACATCTCTGACGTGAAGATGTTTATATATAAGGGAGCAGAAAATCTTGCCCCTTGTTAGAAGTGAAGTAGCACACAGTTAGAATGAAGTGAGAGTGCACAGAGAGGCAATGTTACACACAGCAGGACAAAGCAAATGTGCACTCTGGCTTATCTCACACAAACTTTTTCGTGTACCCGTGGCCTCAGTGGCACCTTGAAACCAATGGTATCCTTCACAAGTTAAAGTCAGGTACTTGAATTACTTGCTGTAGTAACATGAATAAAAGGCTCATTTAGACTGCAGTGCCATGGCTATAAGAATGCAGTAAACAAAAGCTTTCACATCTTTGCTGTGTAACAACAGACTTACAGTTTGAAAATTAGAATTTGAGAGTATTTCTTTCCTCCTTTAGAAATATTGAAAGGCAAAGACAAAACTGAATTTTTAATGTGTATCCTTTATTCTACTTTCATGCCACTCCTTGAGAGTTTTATGTTTCTCAAGAAAGGCCTCAGAGAAATGAAGAAAATTGTATTCTCATGAAGTGTTTTGAATGTGATTTTTCTTTCATAGAGCTTTTGATGAGCTTAAAATACAAATTTCTGGCAATATTTATCAAAACACATTAAAAATTACATTTTAGAAATAAACAAGGTTTTGTCTTTTGAGTGTTCCACTTCAGAGAATGCTTGCATGGGATCAGGCCTTCTCTGTCATGCATGATGCCACCAGCCATGCTGCTTCACTGACATGCTATGCATTCCAGTCTGATCCCATGACAGAAGACAAACTGGGAGTCTCAAACATCAATACAGAACGCTGGACTTCCTAACTGACAGTACATAGTTGAGGCAAGGAAGAAATTAAAAAAAAAAGTCTTTTGTCAGCCTCTGTAGGAAAAAAACCCCAAATTTACATAGCAGCATTTAAAAGTAAAATTTGGCACCACTACCCACAGGTCCCTCTTTACAGAAACTGTAGTATTGATCAAAAACCTCACACTAGTAAGAAAAATTGCAACTCACCTATCCTGGATTGTAATTTCAGAAAAAAATCTGACAGTGGAAACCCCAACAACCTATCAGCAGCGTGGAATGTCTGACGGGCTATTAAGTTTGACTGACTCTGGTGGGTTGCTGCTCTGAATATAGTTGCTATGGAAGGAATGTTTAGTGCTGTCTGTCTTCTGAAGGGGTCATGATTTCGAAACATCTCAAATAGCACTGATGGCTTAATGTCTGCAAATAGTACTACATTTAACATTTTCTAAGCACAGTGAATATTGTTGTTCATGACTTATTATTCAGAAATTACATTAAAATATTTTTGTGAAAAGAATTAGAGAATCTGCTTAAATATTCATTAAAATAAACAATAACAAATTTATTTTACAATGTAATAGGTAATAAGAAAGTAATGAAAGACACATTTAGAGCTTTAGCAAATAGAATTTCAGTACATGAAAGACATATTTTGAATGAGACAAACTTTATTATTCTCCAAAGCAATGACAATATTTTCACTTACTGTCCAACTCAACATCATAACACTGCACTGACTTTTCCTCTCTGAAACAAAAAAAAAGCCTCCAGAGTAGAAGCTTTCCATTTCAGTTGTCTTCAAGTTTCTTAACACAGTGTTTGGCTCTAACAAAGATAAAACATAAGCAATGGTTTAAAAACTAAGCCAGTTTTTAAGCATCCTGTCCCTATTATGATCTTCTCTACCAACTATTTATGTATTTCAATCCCTTAATTAGCATCTTGCTAGTTCTCAAATTACAGGCTCCAAGAGAGCACTGGTATGGGATGGATGTTCCCCAAGGTTCAGGGATACCTTAATCCTATGCAAAAATGTAGCATGACAGAGAGCCAAAGGTGGTGTAAAACACCACTGGAAAGAGGATTGATGACTACATGATGCTGCTTTATGCTGGCTGGACTTAGCTGTTTAGAATATGGTCTCCAAGCCAGTGCTAGGAGGCCAGATTGCACACTTGCAAAGAGCATTTCAATTTATGAAATTCTTTGCTATCTGAAAGAAAAAATTGGGTGCTGCTCCCCATTTTTTTGAATGACAAGGCATGGCTCATCCAGGAGATACTAGTAGCTGGCTGGCACCATGCAAAATTCAACCGAACTGAATATTTTATAATATCCCTCATGCTTTATACCAGTTAGTCCCCAAAATTATGGCTGTTATTTTTGCTTGCAACCTTCTGTTAGTTACGAAAAGGAGTTTTGCTACACAAAGAGCCAGTCAAGATATTTTTATGCTTCCTAAACAATAAACAAGACCAGGTCTTTTAAAACTGTCAGTTTAATACCAAGGCAGACAAAGAATCAACTTTTTGCAATGAAAAAACTTTTAATTTTACAATTAGTACTAGAAAATGAGCCAAAAAAGGTTACATTCCTACTGTAGAGATTTCTCAGGCTGGAATATGAAGCATCATAGACAAACAATTTGATCAGCATAGCCCTGGCAAGTGTTTCTGGTTTCTGTTTTTCTCTTAAAATTCATCCCTTTGTGTCTTAATCTGCAGTAAAAAGGGCAGTCTGTCCTGCTGGCACACTTACTTTTCATGATTTTTAAAAAGAACTTTTTCACAGCTGACTTGACATTTGTATTCCACATGCCAGCAATGTCTTCACTAAGCGTGTGAGTAGAGTAACAATACATATACAATGCAGAATGTCACTTAGTAATAGATCATGGTGTAAAAGAAGATTAATGACATCATCCAGGTAAGGGACAGGATTTGCCTAATATGAGAAATGCAATCATTTAAAAACACAGAAAGAAGAAGAGTGATGATGGAATCTGGGCAGGGGGCATGTAAAGGACAAGAAGCCCATTGCAGATGTCCCTATTTAGGAATATATGGCACTGATTTGGACTCCTAACTCTACAGGAAAAAAACAGTAAGAGAAAACTGGTGACTTGGCAGACACATGCTACAGATGACTGATGTCTTTCTATTATTCATTAAACAAGATTTAGGAGTTTCTTGCATTTTACTGATCACATCATAAACAAATTAGAAGTAATATTGTAATAACAGATGATTTGCCCCACAGTAAGGCTGTGCTTACAATGTTGAGTTTATTTTTATTACCATAGAGCCTAGGAGTGTTTGTTGCAGAGCAGGATTTTATTGTGATAAGGGTTGCACAAAACCAGATCAAAAAGATGACTCCTGATTTAACGTCCTTCAGTCTGAGGACTAAACAAAAGGCAATGTAAGGGTACAGACTTATGGAGAATTATGACATGACAATGTTCATCAGCAGCATCACTGACAGCAGTTCATTAGCGACCCAAAGGTCTACTTTTTGCAGGCTCCTTTGCAAAGGAAAGTTTTAAAGCAGACTTTTGAAGTCTTAAAGACTGCTTTTCAAATGTGCATGGGGTTTCCTTTCTATAGCATGGGACAGGGTAATACTTGACATATTTTAAAAATATGTCAAGTAAAACCTGCAAGCTGAGAGCACTGGGGGACTTTTTCACAACACAGAACCAAAGAGGCAAATATCCAAACAGAGGAAAGTATCCAAGTAGCAAGGAAGTGGAATAGCTTAGATTAGCAAGGGAAAAAGAAAGAAGCGAAGAATGGTCTGGATATGGATGCAATCAGGAGTACAGGTTAGATCAGCACTGCTATCATTTCCACTGTTACTCTCCATGCTTATTGTTAAATAAATTGTGATTCATGCTTCTCAACCACTATCAAACAAGAGCAAACTGCCTATGCTTAAATTCAAAATGTTTCTTGTACAATGCCACTGAATCCATCAGCATGCATGCAAAAATGAACTATACCTGGCCAAACAGAGCAACTCAATGAGTGTCACATAAATTCAGAAAATGGAACACCAATATCACCCAGCCTGGAACATACTTTCAAACATCAATGTATACTTGCAAATAAAACCCCTCCAAAACTGAAGTAAATAGTAATTTCTAGCTAAAAAGCTGCTGAGTTAAATATTTTATTAAAAATGGGGGGCAGGGAAATAAACTAAACTAATGACAGAACTTGAAATAGATTTCCTAGCATCCTAAAAAGAGATCCATACTCTCCACTTTACTATCATGGCCTGCTTCAGGAAGGCCATTTGCTTATGAAGTTCAGTTACTATTTACAACATGACACCAGCTGAAATGTAAAAGCATGATCAAAGCACAATAAAGTCCAATGAAATCAGTTTGTATACAGCTATTCAGTCTTCAACTGAAGAATTTTCTCTTTCCCTCTCTCATACACATACATTTTGCCTTCCACTGCTCCTAGAATAAATACATTTTCCAGGGCTATTTGACTCACAACTAAGTCAGACTACACTAACTGATAGCACTTATTTTCTTGGTAAGCATGTTTTCTGGGCACTGACAAGCACAATTTTTTTGAGTGCAGGGCCTAGCATTGGGGGAAAAAAAATCAAAATTTGCCACTTATTAAAATAAATGTCCTTGATGCTTTGTGCAGAAAAAAACCCTCTTCCCTTAACCCCCAAGTCCATTAACTTTAGGAGAGCAGTTCTGCAGTTGCTGGTCTCCTATGATGCCCTTTTCACAGCAACATGATAAGCTCTCAATACACAGTGAGCTGTTCTTTGTAGCTTAATGTAGGATATATGGTAACTTCTTACCTTCTTAACCCTCTGGGATTCCCAGGATTTGTATACTGTGTGTTTTCCTTATCTGTTTTTCTAAGAGTTCCACCTAGAATTTAAGAATTTATAAATTTATTATCTTTCCCAGGCTTAGTCAATAGATAAGAATTGCACTTTAACTTTCCTTCACTGTTTTTTTTTTATTGTCAAGATAGTTCAAGCTACTTGTTGCTCCAGGCTGTCTGTTAATTTGTTCATTCTTCCAGTGTTGGCATGCTTTACGTATCCATGGGCATAAATCATAAGAGTGTTCCTGGTAACAGGAAGCATCTTAATTTAATTCATTGAGCCTGAATTAAGGCAGGCAGCAGAGCTGTGGCTTTACAGAAAACACAGCCACACTGCCTGCATGGCCTGACAACTTTAAAGACAACTTTCAAATTCTTGTCCTAGTCTGTTCTAGTATTAATGCAAACATCAATTTCTGGGAGAAGCTCTTTTCATTCTTACCTAACTAGGAACAGAAAGTGGATACTCCTAAAAGCTTTATAAAGAAATACTGCTATGGTTTTCACTAACAACAAACTAGAAATACTAGGTTCAATACTAAAGTGAGGCAGTCATTTCACATTATTTTTTCTTGAATGATTCCTCTTTACATTTGGGCTGCCTATCTTTGCAAACCTCTCAATTCCTTCATTTACCTTCTCACTTTAAACTCTTTCCTTTCTTCTCCTGAATATTTCTGTGAAATATATTTTGGGTCATATATACCAATGATCTGGATTGCACCATTACTTATTTTACTATTTCTTTGTAAGTATAAACATTAAAAGCATACAAGCACATGAGAGTCTAGTTAGTCTCCGTGTCACATTCTCCTTTCTAGTCAAGATCCAGAATACATGATTGTATTCTGCTATTTGATATCAATTTGTCTGAAAGCACTCGCCTGCAGTTTCAACACTTCCCAAGTTAGGAAATATCTATCCATAACATAACCAGTTCACTCAAGGAAAGCCACATTAAAATGCTCCTTAGATTAATCTGTACAGACTGTTTTCCATATGTTCTTTAAATATGACAGTAGGATTGAATTCAAAATGGCAACACATTTCACACTAATGAAGTTTAAAAAAAGCTTATTCTAGTATATTTGGATTTGGTTGAACTGAAACCGATTGAGAAATTAGAAAAGTGTTGGTAAAAAAATGACCTCCGCGGAGGGTACTTCAGGGGAAAATCTGCATCAGAGTGCTTGCAGCACTGACCAGAGTGAAGAAATGTTGGCAGTGAGGATGAATGAATGGATGATTGAATAAAACCTTCCTCTGCTCCATCAACAACACTAGTTTGTATTGGGCATTGCTCCTTTTTCTTTTCCTTTCCTCCCTCTTTCCATGGTAAATCACACAGGCAGAGCAGCTGTGGCAATTTTGAGCTCCTTCCTAGAGTTACTACTACAGAAGCCTTCACTGTGCTGTGGAAGCCAGGACAGGCCTGGGTGTAATTCTGGTTCTTTGTTGATATCTTATTATTCTTGCAATACATCTCCCAGTTTACTTGGAAATTTACATAACTGTGAAGAGGATGATTGTCTTGCATATATGACTAGGGAATAGGATACCCTTGGGTAAATCTGGCAAAGAAATACATTAATATTTTTAACAAAGCATTATAGTTGTGAGATACCTGATTATATGATAGAGTTGTTCTCTGCTAACAAGCAAGTAGGCACTGTGTAAAACAGCTACAAGGCAATAAAGTACCAGACTCCCACATAAGAAGTCAGGCTGTGCTCCATTGACACATCAAGACTCTGTCCTGATAAACATGGCTGTGTGTAGCAGAAATACAGTGGCCCACCCTTAGCTAGTGCCAGATGACTTAAAAGAGTATCTGCCCCAGAGACAGTTCTTTTTTCAGAACAAGAACCTTTAAGGCACAGGAATAATTAGTGCCTACTGTCCAAAAGGTCTGGCCCATGACTACGGCTGGGCTTCCCTGGTTTCATGTGGGCAAACAAGGATCTGGGTCAGAAGAGAGGGGCAGAGCCTTCTTTAGATTAACTGTTAAAGCAAGGAGGTCCAGCCTTTCCCCTGCAAGCAACTGGGACCACCTCTGACTAATCACTGACTCTGGATTGCTCACAACTCCAGAAAAGATCACACAAAGGTATTAGAAAAAGGGAAACAGGACAAGACACAAAACCCAGGTTCATGAGGCTACACAATACCTGGCAATTTTGAGGACACCAACATAGCTGTGCCCTTGTGCATAGTACTGAGTGTGGACACCTGCATCAGCTCAAAGGAACAGCAATGAGTGAGAGTGGTAACTGTGAAATTACCTCTCCAATACTTTCCAATACTGCATGTATGAGCTTTTAACATAGTTGTGATGCCACAGCCCCCACCTTGTCCTTTTAGTGTCTCGTCCCTAATGAGTTCTTATTATATCTCAGTGCACAGAAGTATCCTACCCAGACATTGTATTGCTAAATTCTCTGGGCTTTCAGACAACCTGTGATGAAAGATAATTCAAGAAAGGAGAGTTATTTTAATGTTTGGAATCCCATATATTTAACAGCATTTCACTACATGTTATCACTCATCTAACACTGAGTTCTGTGTGAACTCAACAAAAGAGGAAAATAGGCAGAAGAGAAAAAAGGAAGAAGCAGGGTTTCTACTGCTCATGCACATAGTAGCAGGGGGCTTCAGTCAGGCTGAAAAGACAATGGCCTAAAGGAGAAGATGTGGCTGACTACCAAAGACTGTTGTATACACGACACAGGCTTTGTACTCTTATTTCAGATGACAAGTAGAGTGGATGCTCAAAAAGACTAGCAGTCCAGGAGAGGCAAAAAAGAGTGCATATTAGAAGATCAAACATTTGACAGCCACTGATATTACTGGGTCACACAGCCCAGCACACACAACCTAGCTGATGACTGGCGTCTATAGACATAGCCGGTTTTAGTCTCCTCAGAACACACTTGAGTAAATACAAACAAATGAAAGGGATATTTGATTCAAGTACCTAAGGTAACAAGCTTCTGCTCCACACAAAAGCAGAGCAGATTTGATATGTGGGGAATGAATCGTGACAGCTCTGACACTCAGCTAGTGCCCCTCCAAGTGACGTCACCCGCTTGGCTGGTCCCCACTCTCCACAGTGTATATTAGTTTTCCTCCTTGTCTCAAGCTGTCACTTTAGGTTCATTTCACTGCAGTTGCCAAGCTATTGTAATGGGGAAAAAGAAAGAGAAACTATCAGAGTGAAGCTGCATGACAGTCTAAGTCCAGTAATCAAAGTAAATTAAGGGAGATTTTATTTTTAAATCACCTCATCCACTTTTTTTTTAAGAATGTATCCAAAAAACCAAAGAACCAAAAAAAAAAAAAACCAAAAAAAAACCCCCCAAAACTAAGCAAACAAACCCAAAGAAATCCCAAAAAACAAAAACCCCAAAAAACCCCAAACCCAAAGCAAAATACCCCACGAGAAAAAACAAAAACCCACTTATAACTTCCAAGCCTTTTGAAATAAGACTTAGCATTTTATTTTGACCCATGTCATAATACTTACTACTACTGAGAATCCATTTAGTCTGGCAAGATCTACTCTGATTTGGGGTGAGAAAGGGTGGAGGGTGGTGTTAATATAAAGAGGACAAATACTGTCCATGGGAGTGTGGAGACCCCTGCCAGCTGCTGTCCCATTTGCTTGCCTTGCATTTTCTAAAGGCCCAGAGGTGTCCCTCTGTCTAGCCTAGGTCAAGACTGACCTGTGAAGTCTGCTGGGCCCACTAATACAAAACCTGGGCTGGTTTTAGCAGTAATTAGAGCAGCATCATCTGTAACAGTACAAATCACCCCAGCTAGTTCTGCAATGCAAGATGTTCCTCAGCTTTCAAAAGCAGCAGAGTACAACAGTGCTGTGGCCATGTGACAGACTCTCCCCACAGCGTGATCCAAGGGCATCACCCACCGTGAGCGTTTGAACTGAGCCAAACATAAGAATTGGTTAACCTTCGAGGTACAGGTGCTCCATGGGTTTCAACCAAACACTATAAAGAAGCATACACAGGGCAGGGAAGGTAGTCCATGAGAGGACACCAAAATGTTGACCTTCAGCAGTTTATACAAAAGGGAGAGCAGACTGGCATCAACAAGAGATATAAACACAAACCTTGGGCAATAGCATCAGCACCAGTGCTCAATCAAGCTAGAAAGAGCATCTTATCACTCCAAATTTGTACATAAACTGCTACTTCCACTACCTTTTTTTATCACCTTTAAGACTTGATACAATTCTCTAATATTTTTTTTCAGCAAATTTCATCTCCTTATGGGATATCTCCTGATATCTCAGCAGTAAGCAGCTATTCAACTAATAGTCCTGAACTAAGTCTGTTCTCATCATCCTGCTCTGCATGTATTCATCTGCATATCCACACTGTTAGAGTGCACATTTCTGAGGAATAGGTGCAGCTCTCCTGCTGAACCTAAGGGCTCAGGTGATCAAAGAGATAATAAGTATGTTCAGATTACCACTGTTTTATGTGTGACATATGAAAATATACCTGAAACAGAGTATAAAGCAAAAAACCACATGCCTGTTGCATCAACAACTAGCAAGTTGGCTACTTTTGAAGGAAACAGTTGACAAACTGGAAAAACATTGTTGTATCCTCCTATGAATGTTAAAAGTGGCTTTTTCCTGTTCAGGTTTCTGTTGCTGCTTAACCTGAATGGACTCAGTTCAATCAAAGGAAGCTGCAAAAGATTTGTAAAGAACGGGGAAGGAAAGATTAAAGAATGGCCCAGATAAGGAACATCCCTCAAAACATTGGCATAGGATGTATAGCTAGAAAGAGGGACTCCCTGTGTTAAGCCTGAGAAGAGGAAGATCAGAAAGCACTGATCTGGAAAATTCAGAAGTAGTCAGAACAGACTGTAAAGAAAAGCAAGTTGCTCCTCTTGGCTCAGATGTGAACAACAAGGTGGTGCTGACTGAGCTGTGGATAGACAGAGAAACTTTGGAATGTGAATATGGGTGTAGATCCCCTGCTTTTTACTTTGGTATGCTGAAAAGTTGCTTGGGGGTCCTTTTAATGAGAGCTACCGTTCCAGGCTTCAAAAGATATCAAAAGATAAAGGAGGGCCCATGCCTGGACCTGTAAAAGTAGTTACTGGTTGGTACTCATGGGATTACAATATAGGGCCTGACCTGAGAGCTGGTGGATTAAGGGATTCCGCTCCCAGAGAAGTAATGACCTGGAATGGACCAAAGGGGAGAGAGGAGAGAGACATACTGGTTTTGGTAGGTTTCAAGACACACAGCAGCATCTGCTCAAGAATAATTAAAGGCATAGATTGAAACATTCAAAACCATGTTTCTGGAAGAAAAAAAAAATACTACTGTTCTCAATTTTTTGTTAGGAAAAAAAAGAATAATAATTATTTTCAAGATATTCGGAGCATTGAGGATGGACGTACTGTCTCTATCTCATTCACTGATATTGACTTTAATTGGTGTAGAAGTCTCTACATAGTCACAAATAACTTATATTGGAGACGATAAAATAACATGATAAGGAAATATTGGAAGTATAATTACAAGAATAAATCTAAAAATCTCTTTTCCTATAATGCAGCTAGTAGATTACTCAATTAGAAGTCGTGTCAGATTGCTTACCATTGATTGCAAATGGCTTGCCAATTTTGCTGACATGAAATGCTAAAGCAAGTGCCATTCACCAGTGGTGCAATAGGCAAACTGGTCTCACGGCAGTCACATGCTCTTGTGAACACGCTCTTGTACTTACACAGAGCCAAAATCTGGTGAAATCTGAGGAAAACACAAAGCACAGATTCTCAGATTTTTTTGACAGCACAAATTCTCAGATTTTTTTTATTTAATAATTGTGTCTCCTTTTATCGATGGTATATGCATGGGTACTTGTGGTCAAAGCCTCATTTCAGCGAATGCAAGCCCAAGTAAAAAAATCTCAAAGTGAGTATAAATTGAAGAAATCTGCTAATAGTTGACTGAATGATTAAAGGATGTCTATTGAGTCACCACCTGTATGCACATGGATCTGGACACAGACAGATATGTTCTCACATATAAGAAAAATACCAAGGAAAACTCAGTAAATGAATTAAAAAACCTATCATGCTGCACTAACAGATTTACAGACAATTTATGATCAGAGAGTAGTTCACAACTGAACCAAGGGTTTTATGCCAAATCAATACAAAATAGTTTTATAAGCTGGTTGAAAAATCCTTCTCATTTACAAACAAAAGTTAAACAAGTTATTTCACAAATACATGATAATCAGGAAGTAGTTTAGTCACACCTCAATAACCTGATCAATCCTGCACTCACAATGCAATGAACACCTTTACATTTGTGACAAGCCCCTGAATGAGCTTGAGTTCTGACACAGACTTGCATGGGCTCATTATTGAAGGCAGCATCCCAGAAAGCACCAGGAGTGTGTCAAGAGCCCTGCAAGATGCAGGTTCCCCAGCCCAGGACATGAGACATGCAGTAGTCAGCCATGCTGGCTAAGAAAGGAGAAAAAACAAGCTCCTCCCCAAAGAGGAGCATCCTCTTGTGTGTTCCATAGCCTTGTGACATGCAGCTTTTCCTCCAGACTTGGACTCAGGCCAGAAAGTGTTCAGCTGCAAGGTTACAGAGATTGAGCATGAAAAGTCTCCTTTTTGTCAGACTCTGAGGGCTGCCTGGCTGTTCTCTCCCTTCCTTTCTCATTCTCCCCTGTTGATCAAGCCCTGCTGGCTGGGCTTTTCTCCCCAGCCATCTCCTCATTACAATAGTTTTCCTAGAAATTGCCAGCTGCCCTCCAGGGAGGCACATCCTCTCTCCCTCCAGGAAATCCCCTGACCCGAGTGGTAGCCAGGACAGGACAGAGGAGGTGGCTTCCCCACTGCCTGCAGCACAGCCATCATCTTCCAGAAGGGTCAAACTGTAATGACGTACAGCAGACAAAAAGAATGTCAACCACTTCATATTTCCCAAAAAAAAGTCATCTCCAAGGATTACAAGATTAATGGTTATTGCCCTGAAGCCAACAAAGGAGAAATTTAAGACCAGAAGCGATTATATTGAAATTGAGATATTGAGAATTGAAATATGAGATATTCCTGACCAGAAGAGTAACCTGCTTTCCTGGCACAGGAACAAGAAATATTTCAGAAAAACTTCATTTAAGAAAAGAAGATTCCTGCATTGTTTTAAAAGCATGACTTTGCTTAACTCATGTCTACTGTATACAATAGTATCTACCTTCTTCTTTATATTATTTGCACTCTTATCTACATGGTTACATATTCATTCTTTATTCTGTAGCTTAATCTGTATATATAAGATTTTCAATTACAAGCAGGCATTGTACCAATTAGAAGGCAAATATCCTCATTTTCTTATATTAGCATATTTATCCAGATTTATTTGGGAAAGTAACTTGAATCAATATACTTGGGATTATAAAGGATAAATAGGGTGATGGTTAGAATACTTTTTCTGAAACTTAACTGGTTGAAGTATTTATTGCTATATATACTTAGGAAAGGTAAATCTTCTGGGAAGGAGAGCATTTTTTATGCTGAGAATATCCATATTTGGGAATTGTACAAAACCCCGTGGAAGGAAAAATGCACATTAGAGCCCACCTGTATGTCTGGCTCTCACACAGGCAATACTGAGCAAAGGTTTTTCAGTATTTGCTTTACATATCTACAGTCAAACACACCAATCCACTTGCAGACACAGGCACAAATCCACTGAAGTAAATTATTGTGGATCTCCTTACAACACCAGTGAATTTGGCCCTTACATATACAGTTTTATTTCTCCTCTAAGCTAAAAATACCTTTATATTTCAAGACTACGCTTTATTTGAGTTTACATCCCTTAGGACCAACACACAGAACAGCAGTGAACAGGCTGGAGGGGCTTTAGTGAACAGAGAACTCACAAAATGCGATCACAATGTGCTTTACAGCAGGAGGAAATCCCAAGGGATACCCCACGTACAATTCCTAAACACTGAGAATGTTTAAGCTGTCTGTCTAATCTATGGAAATGTGAGTTTTGAGCACTGATAAATTTGGACTGTCAAGAATAAACTCACTTTAAAATGACAGTGATTTTTCTCAGAGAAAAAATTATGAAAATATCCTTTTCTAAATTTCATACACAATAATTACTAGGTATCTTGCTCCCTGCACACTCAAATTGCTTGAAATAAGTTGTCAAAGTAAATTGCCTATTCTTTCAATATTGGTAAATTATTCTTCTTTTGTGGGATCTTAGCTTGATAATTTAAGATATGATAATTTTCATTTACTTAGGGTCTTTCAGAATTTTGGAACAAACTACTAAGCCATTTCTTCTAGAAACCTATTAGGTAATTATTATCATAAGGAGAATTAGTCTGGTTGAATTTAAGAGTAAAGAATTGATGATTATGAGATGGAGGTCATGAGAAAAGAAACTATGAAGTAAGGTTACTGGAATGTGAAAAATCTCTAAGTCAAAATAGACATGGCCCATATGCAAACCTGATCGTATGCTTTCTTCTCTGTAAACCAGTAGTATTTTATGGGAAATCACTGTCATTAGATTAGCAGAAAGAAATCAGAATTAGGCTAACAGGATAGTGCTACTAGAGGACAAGGTCCCCTTCTATTAGCTGATCACAAGCTGCTTTTTCTTCTTGGCTCAGGTGTTGGTGGATTTGCAAGGTTCTTAGCAGCCACCTTCAGAACCTAAGCCCCTGCACACAGGACCTCCATGTGGTAACCATGGTCCTCTGACCCACACCTCATCCACCGCCAAACTTGCACATCTGAATAGACTAATTTTCCTTATGATAACAAAAAAAGAGAAAGAGATATTGGGAAGAAAAATACAGCTCAGTGTAAGGAAAAGCTACCTTAGCAATATAAATAATAAAAAAGACCCTTCGCATCCATGAAGGAAATTTAGTTATTTTTAAAAACAGAAAGCTCTTGACAATGCAGCTGCTCCCCGTATACATATTGTGTCCAGGTTAATGAGTCCTTTCTTTGGGAAACAGCTCAGTTTCAGCCCAGTTGGAAGAAAATCTATTTGTTGCTTGTGCAATGTGTAAGAGAGATCACCTATGTACTAGGCAAGACCTTTGAAACAGACAGAATGACTTCACTGGAGATTATTTGATACTTTCAGAGTATCCTGACAAAGATTTGACTCTGAGATTAGCTGAACCAGCGGGAGCCTGGTGCTAAGAACACCATACCCTGCATGGGCCATTTGCTTACAAGTTGGACTTGATGATCCTTTTGGGTCTCTTCCAGCTCGGAATATTCTGTAATTTGGCTCAATGTCCCACTCACAACTATGGTCCAAACTGCTCTTCAGTTTGTTCCATACCATGGCACCCCAGGGAGCCTCCAAGACACAGCTACCCTGCAGTGTATATATACATATATATACACATACACACATACATATATACATACATACATTTATACATATATTATATATATTTTTATATATTTTTTACACACACATGCAAATCCTGGGTCCCATTCATGGATGGACAAGAATACTTCTTACAACTGCCTTAGCACTGCAGCTGCACACCAACAGGCAGGAAATGCTCATATTGTGATGCCAGGGACTGATTTATCAGGCACACTTTTATTCTGCCAGCAGCTTTGGCTAAACTTTTTACTAAAATGTACCACATAATACTTGGATGAATTTGGTAGTAAAGATTACTAGATTAACTGCAGAAGTTCAGAAACAACAAAATGTTTTCTAAAATGAAAAAAAAAAACCAAAAACACAGGGAGAGGTGGTGTGGTATCAGAAGAGGTGGCTAGAAATACTGAGGGCTTAAAAACATAATACTTCACTGAAGAAGGAGGAACCAAGTACCTGCTTCACTATTCATGTTCTTGTAGAAAAAAAAAAAGATTTTTTTTTATTTTGGCAAAACTATTTTAGCCTTATTACTAAAACATACGCCTCTAAATGTAGGCACAGGAAAGCATATAGCCACATATTGTGGTCTCTGTTGAGTTTCTGATAATGACAGTGATCAGAGGCCTGATCTTTGATTGTAAAAGGAGGATAGCATCTGTTTAAATCACCTGTTAGATATTAGATGAAACAGAAATAAGCCCTCCACTTTGGCTCATTCTCTGGTATTAAGGTTAAAAAGGTACACAATTATTTTTCTTGGTGAAACCAAAGCAATCACAAAGCAAAAATTACTACAAAGCAGGGGAAAAAAAAGTAGAAATCTGGTTTTGGTGCATGCCCTTGCTATTTATTTTTTTATCATAACAGCAGTTGTAAATCCAAAAGAGAATCTAGACACTGCTTTCTGAGGGAGTGTGGGAGAAAATGGGTGCAGGTCTAAGCCTCTTGCCGTTTTATCCTCTGAGCGAGGCTATTGTGAAGGTTTTCTTAACATAGAAACCAGATCAGGTGTAACTGGTGGTTAAAATACTAATTCCACATAACGTTGCTGAAATTAAGCATAAACAGTGGAATTGTAGAAGTGAATGGAAAGCAAGAAAAAAACCAACCTTTGCTGTGACCTTGCAGCAAAATGTACCTCGCTGAAGCACTTGGTGTATGAGAGAAGAGAAGCTGCTCTATGAATGGTTTCATTCAGCACAGAGAGGAACAGCACCAGAGGCAGCGCCTTGGTCCCCTCGCCACCCCGGCGCTGCCCCGCGCCGTGGGACCCCACGGGAGCCAGCGGCTGTCCCCCGGAGCTCGGAGCCCCAGGGGAGCCAGGGACTGTCCCCTCGGTGCCCGGAGCCCCACGGGAGCCAGCGGCTGTTCCCCCGGAGCCCCACGGCGGAGCCGGGCCTGTCCCCCCGGTGCCCGGAGCCCCCCGGAGCTCGGAGCCTCACAGGATCCAGGGGCTGTCCTCCCGGAGCCCCACGGCGGTGCCCGGGCTGTCCCCCCAGTGCCCAGAGCCCCACGGCGGTGCCCAGGCTGTCCCCCCGGTGCCCGGAGCCCCACGGCGGTGCCCGGGCTGTCCCCCCGGTGCCCGGAGCCCCACGGCGGTGCCCGGGCTGTCCCCCCGGTGCCCGGAGCCCCACGGCGGTGCCCGGGCTGTCCCCCCGGTGCCCGGAGCCCCACGGCGGTGCCCGGGCTGTCCCCCCGGTGCCCGGAGCCCCACGGCGGTGCCCGGGCTGTCCCCCCGGTGCCCAGAGCCCCACGGCGGTGCCCGGGCTGTCCCCCCGGTGCCCGGAGCCCCACGGCGGTGCCCAGAGCCCCACGGCGGTGCCCGGGCTGTCCCCCCGGTGCCCGGAGCCCCACGGCGGTGCCCGGAGCCCCACGGCGGTGCCCGGGCTGTCCCCCCGGTGCCCGGGCCCGCTCGGGCCGCGGCTCCCCCGTGCGAGGCGCGCGGCGCGGGCCTGGCCTCCCCTGCGAAGCCCGTGACAAACACAATTAAATGCCCTGTCAGGTCCCTCTGCCTTGCCGGGAATAACCACAGTGATTACAAAGAAACATTTCAGCATTCCCCTTTATTCCCTCGTTTGATCTTAGTAGGAATGACTCTGATAAAACTGACGTACTGTACCATTTTTGATAAAATACACACTGCCTGTGGAATAATGCTGTCCTGGCTGAGGCTCACTCATGAAAGCCCTTATCCTTTTGTATTTTCTAGCTTTTCAAAACTTTTTTTTTTATTTGTCAGTTCAATTGTGTTATAAGCTTACCCAGATGCCTCTATACTTGAAATACAAAAAAAAAATACTTTGTTAAGATGTTAGGCAGCACTGAATGTAGTTATCATTATTTGTGGCCTTTATATCTACATTACAATTTTGTCACAAGTTCAATGTAATATCTAGAAATCCCCTTAAAATAAAAACTAGTGAGTGTGTTATGAAATTACAGCCAGGACAGATGGCCAGATCCTGTCATTGGAAATAAAAGTAATGTTATAAGTGTATAACTCCATTGGGGAAATTGAGTACCATAATAAAGTAGACTTCCACTTTCTGCAATGAAATTCAATGACTGTTGAGGAGTTTAGGGTTTAGAAAATTGAAAAATGAAACCTTTGGTTTTCCGCTGCTGTTTGATGATGTGTAGCAAGTCCCTTTATGGACTGAGGCTAACATCCAAATAGTAACAAGCTTGCAGTGAATAGAGCCCACAGAGGATCAGCTACTAAATCTTGCAATAAAAGCTGTGTGATTTACAGTAAATTCCAGAGGGCTGACAGCACCACAGCTGAGGGCATAAACACTTCTTTCATGGCTGAAGCTTCAGTCAGCTCTGTCTGCTGTGAAGTACAATTGAGCAGTGAGGCATGCTGCTTACCAGCAATGACTTTGATAAATAACTAGGAAGTCCCACTGTTGGCTTAAAACTAGAAGTTGTTCAGTTGCAATTCTGCATTTGTCCTGCTTTAATGGGTATGGAAGTGGCTTTAGCTGTAATCTGTCAGTGATTGATTAGGCCTTCCTGGATCCCTTCCCCACACTGCTCCCAGCTCCCTGCTCTCCACAGTTAAAACAAAATTGGTACATATCTGACTGCCCTCTTATGAGGAAAATAAACACTCTTAATTCTGCTCAAGTGAGTGTAAGTTAAATGCTTGCAACTAATAAATTATGGACAGACAACCCATGTTTACAGCAGGGTACCTAAAGGTGCAGGGGCACGTGCAACTTCAGCTCGCCACTCGGTTATGCTGGGGTGTAAAAGCCTAATCGGTGTAATTAATGTTTTTCATGCATAGGTGCAAGAGCCAGGGCTGGAGTGGAGCCTTGGATTCCTACAGAGCTCCAAGGCCAAATGCGGGATCATTCATTAACATGCTGTGTAAATTGGACATAATGTTAAACATGTGCACAAATGCCACAAAGCTACTCAGAAAAGGAGTGTAGCAATAGTAGAAGAAGTTTCAATAAGGTTTGATATACTTGGTCAGGTAAAATGCAATATATAAACTATCTGCTCTGATTTGGCACAAGTATTTTCCTTGTAGTTTCAGTTGGAAAGGGAAAAATAAACACAAGCCAGAGTATTACTACATCTAGAAAAACCTATCTTTAACAAAAATCCAGGATGAGAAAGTCTCTTTATCTGATATCAATATTTTGAACACAAAAATTCAGACTGTACCATCTGGCTTATGTAAAAACTTCAGTGGAGTGGACATGATGCTCCATGCATATACATAAAACATTGTTGTGAGATTGTGTAAACACAGACTGGCCAAGCAGCACAGTAGTTCTTGCATTCTCTGTGCTGTTTTCCTGTAATCTTGTAACTGAGTTACTGCAAGTAAACCAGGGAGTATAATTTGACACAGAGCTGGTCTATAATACTTGAGAAATCTGAAGGTAAATAGTGGGTGGACATAGCCTTAGGATACAGCAGACTTGAGTCTGAGTTCCTGATTCTGCCTCAACTGCCTCTATAATTACTGGAAACAAGGGAAAATGATTGTATGGATTCATCCTACCTCTGAAGCAAAATATTTTGCTTTTAATAGAAAGAATGTATTGAATCCTCCTTCTTAAATTACTTCAGGCTTTACTGCCATCAGAATTATAGATAAGTTATTTATTTGGGATGTTACAAATCTATTTATATATGGCATGCTATTTTCCAATGGTCTGGTATGGGGGGACCCTATTTTTTTGAAAAAGATGCATCAGTGCTCATGCAAAGTGAACAAAGGCACTTTTCTGGTTTACAGTTTGTTCAATACAGAAAAGAGCAGTGACTGGGGAGAGAGTGGGTTCATTCTATAATGTTGGGGTGATATTTAGCTGAATTCACTCTTAGAGTATACTGAGTATATTTCTTAAGCCTTTATTGTCGGAACCACAAAACTATCAAATAAAATAATGCCACAGAAAGAAAATATCTTCTAGCAGCATGGTATGACTTGATTTTAACAAGGTCATTTTCAATGCCTTTTTACAAAGCGATTAAGTATGATTTTTCATTTCTGAAACCGTCTACTTCTCATTGCCTGACCTACATGCATTGAATTGTTTCAAAAGCATTATAAGGGCAATTATTGTTGCCTTGAACTTTTCTTGCCATGTCAGAGTAACTAGAAATAAGACATGGGAGAAGGTAGTGTTTGATTAGCTGGAACATTTGTGAGAAAGGATTTTTACTCCCCCAAGGATTTAGGAAGAAGCCTACCCATCAGTATACAATCAAGGAGAGATTTGCATACCTGAGAAACAGGAGTTCAAGCAGTAGAAAGAATGTGAGGTCAATCAGGAGTAACTAGTTAAGAAATTCAATTGATGGCTATTTTCCCCATGCTTTTTTATACTTGTGATTTAATACCAGTTGATCTGAACTACCATTAGTAGCTGCTGAGAGAATCAAAAGCTTAGGTCAAATTCACATATTAGACTGTGAAGTACAGTTATACTCCTGTAAGGTAAGTATTCTACATTTCTTTAAAAGGGACAGAGGTCTTTTTTCCCATTTAGAATGTCAGTCCCAAAATAATTGCTTATTATATCTATCAAAATTCTAGGAACTCTTATAGCATGTTTTTTAGCTATATTGCAAGAGCTTTAAAAGCTAATAAACTTACAGCAAAGGTGTGAGGATTTTGAGTTCTAATAAATTCCTGTAAAATCATTTTATGATTCTGTCCAGAGGAAGCGGCAATACAGAGAGGATATGGATCTCTGAAGCTCTGCCCACTGATTCAGCAAGAACTCACTGGTTTGCAGAATCCAATTTTTCCATGGTTGCAGATTCTAGGCTGGACACAGAAAGCTTATTTACATGAAACTGCTCACTCCTTCCTTTATGTGCACTGTCACCTCTGTGTCTCTCATACCAGTTCTGCAAAGCCAATTCTACAAACTTGTTCTGCCAATAATCATGCATATTCAGTTGTTACTGATTAATGCTAAGCCCTGAATTTTATTTAAAACCAAGTGCTATTAAGAATTTTTTCATGTCTCTTCTAAGAATGAAAGCTATATATGTGAAGTACTTCTTACTGTTTAGTAACTGAATTATATTTTAAATCACATCATTCAGAAGAGTAAAGTAAAATAGTGTAGCAAACATCATTTAATAGTGACACGTTTCATTTGGACAGCTACTTAATTGAGATATCTTCCAGGGAAACTGTTTAGCCTACCAACTGTAAATGGCAATGACTACTGCTTAATCAGAACCATTTTAGCATAAATTTCACTTAATAGGGAAACATTTGCCTGGTGACAAATACTTGAATAGTGTTTAACCAAGTGTTAAATAGTTATACAATTCTAGACTCTCCTTTATAATTTTAATAGTGAAGTGCCAGAAAAAGATTAGAGGGAAAAATACAAGCTGAAATGCTGTAAATATCCTGGCTTTTTCTTTGGTTTCTTTTTTTTTTTCTTGATGAGCACAGTATATTGTCCATGAAAAGCTTTATCAACTAATAATAAGTTTAAAAATATATTAATTATAATACAGTTATAAAATTATAACATGTATATGCCCTGCCAAAAGGCATCTTGAGTCTCCAGCGCAATCAACCCTTACAAAAGTAGGCAAAATTCAGTCCTAACACCAACAGCCAGAGATCCCTTAGTTATCCCAGCAATTGAACTGACACATGGAAAGATCACCCACTCAGAACAGCTCACCTGCATATATTCAATAAACTGTTTCAAGATCCCATCAGAAGGACCCTACATATTTACTCAGGAATATATAATGGATAGAGGTGTTTCATACTAACATACCCTTACCCAAGAAACCTTACTCCCACCAGCCAGTCTGTCATCTCTTAGTATATAAAGATGGCAAGAAGTGTCTTCTGCTGTCATTTACTGTTTCAGGAGATATGTCATCAGGCAGTCCCTCAGGAGTATTGCTGCTATTAATAATTATAGCTTAAGGATCTAATCCTATAAAGAACTAAGCACCTCAGTGAGAAGTCAAGAGGCACAAAGAACTGTTGAAAAGCTGAGCACCATCACGGATCAGGCCCTTCCGTACTTGTAGTAAGCACTTGAATCACTCTCATGGTACAATAAGCAGTCAGTGCAATGCAGTAAATCATAGAAGATGTAAAAGGTTTTCTTGAATAACTGGCTGCACTAATAACATCCCATTTAATTAGTAAAAAACCATACTGAAACATGTCACAGAAAACATGGCAGGGTAATCTCCACAATATACAACAGCTGATGAGTTAACTGGGTATTATGAATATGGGTGACTATAACCCACATATAGAGGTATCCATTCCAATAGGCTGTGTGACAAGTAGCCTATTGTTTCATTAATTTCTACTTTTAAAAGTTAATTTCTTCACTTTTTAGTATTAGTCATGTATTATGAAAATTAACATAAAGGTGATGATAATGCATGATCTTTATATGCCATCTTATTAAAATGAAGCTATTTTTAATACTTTTAAGAGGCCTATCAGAAAACACAATTTATATCCTCAAAGTATATTTTGTCAGTTTCAAGTATAATTTTTGCATTCATATTCTTTTATGAATTTTAATGGAGACACTTAAATTGTAATTATTCCTCTCAGCTCAAATGCAGGTAACAAATGGAATTCAATCAGTGTTTGCGCATAATGACCATCATTAAGAGAGAAATAATAATGACATTCTCTCTGCATTAAACTTGCAGACTCTTTACACAATGATCTGAATCCCATTATTGATCTCCATGGAGATATGCAATTGTCACCTATTCTGCATAATATCTGAATGTTAAATACATTTGTTTGGAACAAATATTTTAATGAATACAGTCAGTTCCACTTAATTAACTATCTGATAACTGAATATTTTTGCTTAATAATTGAACATGGAACATCAAAATTGTCCTTTTTTTTAAATCAAATGCACTTGAGATTCAACATAGACATTCATTTAAATTTTGTAAAATGTATCTATAGTTTAAAATTTCCATTGCTTTTCTTTAACGAATACATATTAAGATACTGGCAAAGTATTTAGCAATCATTTCTTTTCTTTCCTTTGCTTTTACTAAACCTAGTGAACACTTCAAACTGGAAACATTTTCCTTCTAAAACAATCTCTTTCCTTCTGCAGAAAGATATCTCACAAATGGGTTTGCTACTAAAAGGTTGCTCAGGAAGGTCTGAACACATCACTAAGCTACTCTGATCTTATGAGAAACAAACATTTGTTGCAGGAACTGGATGGCTACAAACATCTAGACTTTGTACACATACATAGGAAAATAAGAGCTAAGAAAGTGGATTTTATATCTTTCAGACCTACCAGGGTTGAAAAAGATAACAACAGCCATTTTTTGCTCAGGTCAGCATTCTGAAATGCAGGAGAAAAAAAATGCTTAAATGTAAAACAATGAATTGAAGTTTTAGAACTATCCTATATTGACCAAAAAAAAAAAATCTTACTTATTCTGAAGAGCTGGGGGGTTTAGCTGTAATAAAGATTGCTGAATTCAACCTTGTCTGAATAAATCAGGCACTGGAAACTAAAAAGGGTAGTGAGAGTAATCCCAATTGGCATTCAAAGAACCTACCTCTAGATGCAGCCATCTTGTTTAAAACAATACTTTTGGTGGCACTGGTGATGGGAGAGGCTAGTAAAAGTTGCCTTAGAGGAAAGTATGAGAAATCCCAGAGTGGATAATTAAAAAATAAGTTGGCCATAGGGGAAATTTTTTCCCATTGTCAATACTTGGCTAATGGTATGAACCATCAGGAGTCATCTACTTTGTTTGAACACTGAAACTATAGATCTTTTGATTATCTGTGTAAACGCCTGTTTCCTTTTTAGGATCCTGCTAAGGTCTTAGCCTTCATGATGTTGTGGCTTAATTCTAGCCAGTAACTCAGCCCCATACAGCCTCTTGCTCACTCCTCCCTGGTGGGACATGGCAGAGAATCAGGAGGGTAAAAGTGAGAAAAGTTGTGTGCTGTGGGTAAAACTGTTCAATAGGTAAAGCAAAAGCCACACACACCAGCAAAGCCAAACAAGGCATTTATCCACTACTTCCCATGGGCAGCCAAATGTTCAATCAGCCCCAGGACATGAGGGCTCCACCACAAGGTAACTTGGGAAGACAAACACCATCACATCCCCTCCTTCCCTCTTCTTCCCCAGCTTTATATCCTGAGCATGTACTCAGATGCATTGCATTCACTGCAGCCTTGACAAAAGACAGGAGGAATGAACAAGGGAAGAGCTTAGTGAAAGCCTGTTTTTCTAGACTAACAGGATTCCTGCTTAGTGATAAAGTAAAGGGGTTTCCAGAAACCCCAAGAGGCTGACTTTTTGGAAAACCAGTGTAACTTCTTTCAACATAAATTGAACTTATGAACATGTTGTCTTTTAATTTAAAGCTCAAATTAGATTTCTATAAAAATCCATCAATATACTTGCACATTTCATGCAGCTAAAATAAATGCTGATGCAATGATATTTCTAGTCCATGTTTAAGTCTCCCGCCCACTCAGCATGTCTTTATAGACTAAGACTAAATAGAAATTACCTTTCTGTTTCTATTCACATCTTCCACAAAGAAATATTAGACACACAGCAAAATTAGCAAAAAGAAAAGGAAGACCATTAAAACTAGTTAATTTTCTTTGGAAAAAATACATTAAAAAATACTAAAGCAAACTTTAGGCATAATAGGAGAACCAGAAGCAGTATGCTTGTGTGCTTTATGCTTCCTCCCTCTTTGTCTTTCAAAATGAACAATCAATTAGAGTAAGAGAAATTTTTTAGCAAGGATTATATACAGGGTACTAGAAGATCAGACACAGAATAAAAGATTATGAGACACTGAGAGAAGTGCAGGGTAAAAAGATTAAAGTAGACAAAGTCAGAAAGCTAATTTGAAAATCATCACCAGAAAAACATGACATTTAGCAGAATATTGTAGCTTAATCCTATGCAGAATAATGTTTGACCCACATTGTTGTATTGCTTTAGTAGCTGCACCATATACCAACATATTTGCTAAGGACTGTTTAAGCAGGATCTGTGTATACCATCATCTCCAGTCTGGGTGGTACTTGCAGTATTTGTATATCTCTATATTTGATCGTTCCCTTTATATTATGCAGAATGCATGACATCCTATGGATGGATGCAGAATGTGTTTACTACACCACAACTCGATCATTATCTTGGGTGAATGGCCACAGTGTCCCAGAACCTGCTCATTATTATGGGGACTGCATACCAGTAATTGATCACTCTTCCAATACTGTACAAGAGCTCTTAGGGTGCATGGAGGGGGAATATATTCTGTATGTAGATTCTACATTTATTTTGTTTTGGACAGTGAAGTATACAGAGAGTGAATTATAAAATGCCCGTGTCTTCACTACTGTTTGCTGGGAGAAGGAACTGTTGTTTTGAGAGATAAAAATAAAGCATCTGAGAGGACTGAGCTATGACATGGCAAAAGAGTAAATGCTTGGGAGAAAGAATGATAATCTTCCTCAAGGAATACCAGTAATGTAGAAAATATTAAAACATATTGATACACAAGTTTTTAAAAATGCATAAGCAGAACAGAAAATAGTGTTACTGCTATGGCTAGAGGCACACAGGCAAAATTTAAAAAAATAAAAAATTAGTTGGATGCCAAGGTGGTTGGGTAGTAATATCTTGGCTACACATTTTACATCAGAGGCATGAAGCAAGTCTATTACATGTGCCACTTAGACAGCATGTTCTAATTCCTAAACTCTGCTCAGAATCTCTCATCTTCTCTAGGTAAGCCATGGGGTGAATAGCCATCCCAGTGTTGCTGACAGAGATAATGCTGTCATAGCTTGCTAATCATTTTCACTAGATTAGGTCCTACCATTTATATAGAAGTAATTTGTTTACTTGTTCAATGTGTTGTTCTTCAGGTGATTTATCTCTTTTATTCAGCTGGCTATTTTTCAGTGTGCATTTATTTGTTTTCAATGTGCAATGCCAAGACTGGCTAGGATGCCATCTTTACAGCATTATTTTTTAATCGGTGGTAATCCCAGTATCAGTAATATGGCGATATATTTATAGGCAGAGCAAAACAAGAAACTAAAGTGTAGGGTGACATTCTGTTTGCAGTATTACACCAAATCAAGGCAGCAAGCAATGGCCAAGAACTTGTCAACCCTTCACTGGCTCTTCATTTGTCATAGCTGGTATAAGAGAACATAACAAACAAGTCATTTCTTGCCAGGTTAATTTTTTCCAAGGACAGAACTCCTTCATTAGACCTTTAAATGTATTGGCCCAAGAAAAGGCCTTATAACAGTGCAATATTGCATTGCCTGGAGGAAGTATTGCTGAAAACAGCTAAAAAGAAAAGTCATTCCACAGTCATCACTTTTCAAGTCCACTTTTTTCTATAGCCAAAATACAGCTGATTAGGAGATTCCCTTTTGGACTAACCAGGAATCTCACACAAAGTAAAATTAGGCAGGTGTTTTAAAAAAAGAAGGGAAGCAAGTATATCTTTTGTACTGAAACTGGCAACAATTTACAAAACCAGAGGACAACTATTATTCTTTGGAGAGTGGAAAGAAAAAAAACTATGGCTGTGATTAAATTACACACTAAAGCTGTTATTAGAAATCCCATAAGTGAATTTTAAACAAACTGTGAACACACTGTGAGCACAGGACTAGAAAATGTAGCTCCCTTTTAGCCAGAAGAAAACTGTAAATAATGTGTGAATTTTTTACCATGTTTTAAGTAGTTCAGAGAAAGAAACTTTAATCATTGAAGCATGATATGGATTGTGGAATCAAGAATCTGTGATCTGTGTAATGTTGCAGAAGAAGCAGAGACATAGATAGTCCTGTTTGTAAAATAATTTAATTCATGATTATTATTGCTCATGTGTTTTAGCAGTCACACCTTAGGATGACCATTCCTTTACCAGGGTAGGGCACACAATGGCTGTGCAGCAGATCTGCCAGAGACTCACAGAATGTGATGGACATTTGCAATTTTTATATTTTACTTGATATTTAGGCAGTGATTTAAAATGCTTTTGTGGCATTTATCACTGGACTACATGGGTTCTTGGCATAGTTTATGCTTTTTTAAGACCTACCTAATTCATTATATCTTCTTTGAGGTATATAAATGTGTTGTTCAAACCATTTAACTTGACTCTATTCCCTAATATTCCTTCTTTGGCGTGTTCTCTGGCAATGATGTCTAAGACAGTTTCACAGTTGTCTATCATAAACTAACACATTCAGTTTTAAGGAATTTTAACAGCACTCTAGCTCTCAGAAAGGGGCAGAAGCAAAGGTAGGTATGGAGGTGATATAAGAATTTGGAATGTTTCGGTAAACTAAATTATGGAAGTATGCAAATGAATTAGCAGGCTAAATGTCCTCTTTCTAAATGTGCAGGCTAAATTTCCTCTTTCTCTCTCCAGAACAAGTTATGTCAGAGACTTGAAGTAGCTCCACAGCTAATGAAAAAGATGTGAAATTACAAGATCAGAAGAATAAGCAATTGCATTTTTGGTGTAGGAGCAGTCATTTTTAAAAGGAAACTTTTTAAAGTAAACCATCCTTTTCACTGTTCAAGGGGATTTTTAAAAAGCTATGTACATTTTAATATATATAACAATTTCAGATCATCAAATCACAAACTGAAAGATTTTTTAAATTTTTTCTGCAAGTTATGCCATGGGAACTTATTAAACCCTCTTGGAAGTATATTTATATTTGAAATCAGAAAGTTTTCTTTTCCTACTAACTAAAAAACAGAGGACCAAGCAAAGCTAAGGATCAAAAAAACCACAGAATCTGGTACTAAAGGTATAAGCTTTACACTTAAATAGCTTTAGAGACAGCTCTCCAAATTACACACGTCTTTTTACTCTAAATTAAGCAAAACAAAAACCTGATTTGGGTAGTTCTGTGTTAAAAGAAGATCTATAATACTCTGAATATGAAAAAACTTACAAGCACAAACAGCTTCACTAAGATAATATTGCAGCCTTATAAACCTACTGTAAGTGACAGATCAACATTTTCAAGCAGGGACAAAGTGAATCCATTAGATGAAATACTGCCATCATTACCTATTTTTAGCAGTAATAATAAATACAGTCATTATGATGATGAATAACTAATGAAATGGCAGGCCCAGGAAACAGCATTGTAAAGCTTTCAAGAAATTAGAGTCAGATCCTGGAATTGTAGGTATTACCAGTCTATGTCTTATTTACCTTGAGACTTCAGTAGGACTTTCCAAGTAGTGCATATCCTGCATATCCTGAAGCTCTCTGTAAAAAAAAACAAAACAAAAAAACCAAAAAAAAGGGTAACAAAGGTAACAAGATAGAAAAAGAAAAATAACACAGTAGACATCGTACCACATTATAATCCAGCCTGAAGAATAGGCTACAGAAAACGTAATAATTCTTGCTAGGAGGAATTGCCACGGACCCTTTTGTTTTCTTACTACACAGAACTAAAATATGTTCCACAATTAGAAACACTTCAAATAATTCTTTAAGAGAGAGGAACTTTACACCACCCCAACGTCTCCCTCCCCAGGACTTGCAAAATTCTATTTATATTTCTAATCAGGCATTAGGTAGATATCATAAAATTTGATAAATGGAACATACTTTGCCCTGATTAAATGATCAACAAAATGGAATCAGTATGCTTTCATTTACTATGTCAGCACAGTGACTAAAAGCATTGAAGATATTATCTTATTCCTATCTTAAAAAAAAAAAAAACTGAACATTTTAACTGTTTCTGAATTCTGAGAAATTTTCAAAAGTCACTCTCTAGAAATGGACTCTTCTGGAGACACAGTGCAGATCTGGACATTTTTTGAGATTCAACCTTCCATCTCTTTTGTAGTTTCTTAGCTTTCTAATTTTTTTTAGTACATGCCTGAATATCTGAAAGGTACAAGAATGTTTGCCTCAATCATAGATACCAGATTTTTAAGAGAAGATTAAACAGAGAACCAAGACAAATTGTATCAGTGTTCAAAGTCTTAGCAATATGTTCATCTTCAAACTAGGATTTTGTATATTACCTGTTTTCAAGAGATCTGATTCCAAATATTTTTTTCATAGGAGACATCTCAATCTCCAGTCAAGTTTAAAATTAATTCCTGGTTCTAGCACCATTCACTTTTTTGACTTTGAACAGCAAGCTTTAATGTTATTTATCAGTTGTGTCACATTAGGACACAATGTGCATACAATAGCAATTCATTGGACAATGAAATGTTAAAGATGGTCTGATTGTTGTACTGAACATATAAAGGGAATGATTTAATTTCAATATTTTTGAAAAAAATAGGTATTGTTAAAATTAGAAAACAGCCCATGCACCTCTAAATAGAATTAATTTAGAGAAACAAATGAACAGACCATTTAGAATTTTTAGATATCAATTTTTTATTTCATAATTTATGGGTGTATACATAATTGCTCCATTAAGTTTTGTTTGCTGTCTCTGTCCATCCCTGAATTGGAAATGCTTTGGGTAGCATATCTCTCAATATGTTAACCTGAAGTAGGAATGAAAGCCATCTTGGATCTAATACCATTATCTTATACATTGTATACCTTCAACAAGTTTCACTGGCATCACTGCCTTTTCCCAAACATAAATATTATCATTAATCAGAATGGCATTCCTCCAAACTTAACTTTTTTTAAAACAATTATTTTTCACATGTACTTTCAAGCCTGAATCATGTAAACATTAGTAGTCTTAAATTTGCTTGCCTTTTGCACATAGGCAAATATAGGTGAGAAGGTGGGTAAAAGGTGAGTAAATCTGACTATCTCCCAAGAAGTGATATTTTCTTAGTTAAATGGAATACAGATGTCTTCATCTCACTCTAAAATCAAGGTCAAGCAGATTAAGAGTAATATGATACCCTTTTGCTAGGAAGGTCTGCATTTCTGGTCCAGACAATATTGAAGACATTTTCTGTGATGCAGCTGGTAGAAAGGCATACAGAAAACTTTATAGCCAGTGGTGGCAAGATCCCTTGCCTGTGAAAGATTTTGTAAAAATGTGTGGACTCTATAAGGAGTCTTTCAAGGAGAAAAATAACATAATTAGGGCTGTCTTCATTTTACTAAGCCAATTTTTTGAACTTCTCGTACCTTCTTGGACTTCTGAAGAGCTTTAAATGGAGACTTGGGAACAGCCAGTCTCAGAACAAACCAGTTTACTAAACTCCTTGCCAGGTGCTGCATTACACATTCACACACAGGATCTGATTTCAATTTCTAATATTGTAAAATTAGGTAGGGGTATGCTCCACAAGCAATGAAATGTTAATAGGGCAGTCATAGAAAAATGAATGTGTTTTAGCATATGTTATTTTTAATATCTTCCTAACTATGAAAACATAACCCATGAATTTATATCAAAAAAATAACAATGCATTTTTCTCAACATGTTGTGAGATAAGACAAATACATCTAGATATTGCATTCAGTCTTGTCTGTGCATAAGGGAAACATTATGTATTCCAAGTGAACATTGAATGAAACAATCTCAAATTGCTAAATAACTTTCAAAGAAACAGTTGTTTTGTTCCATCAAAGTGTGAATGGAGATAGCTTGAAGAATGTCACAAAGAGGAACAAGGGCTAATATAAGTCACAATAATGAAAGGACAGAAGGGAGAATTCCTATCAGGATGATTAGTTAAGATTTGGAATTTTTCAGTATTTCTGTAATTGTTTTCTCATTCTTGGATGATAACTATCCGGGACTAGTTGAGATTATTATTTCCCTTTTTCCTTGCTACTTCATCTATACTGAATGCAAATCTCAAGATGAAAATGCCATAGCATCCACAGGGTTAAAATAAATTATTTACATTCCCCTTTTTTCTTTACATGGATTATGTCTTCCCTGAGGTGAATTTCTCATGAAGATTCTAATTTGGGGCTACAGAAGTTTTGTCCCAAGAATGCACAATCTTTTATATACTAAACTCATCATATTGTATCAGGTAGAATGAAATCAATTGAATGTGTAAATTCCTTAAATAATAGCAAATGGAGCAAATTGAATTTCAAAGGGAAAAAAATGGTGAACCTGAAAAGTGGTGGTACGAAGGTCATCAGCAGAATTAACAAAAAAGTCTGGCAAAGTTACAGTTAGGCAGTCAGTAATACTCTATTGATCAGACTTTCTCAATCAATGATGCTGTGCCTAGATTATTGATGCAAAGGTATTAAACAAAATTTTATTTCAGCTAACTTGTTGGCTCAGATGTCAACTGAAAGTCATTTCCCCAGTCAATCAAAGGTATGATAAATCTGAGCAGAGTTAGTTCTTCAACACATTTGTATATCTTCTACTTTCCAAAGATATAATGACCTTTGAAATGGCAACATTTAAAACAATATTTTAACTAGGAAAAGCAAAGACATAGCATTTACATAAAAACACAGAGAACCAAAGCACAGGCTAAGTAGGGAATAGGAAGAAAGAGATACTTTGTGACAAGGGAAATTGGCAGGTTACATCAGATAATATCAAAATCCAAATCTCTATCTACAGATGGCTTATAAAAAAATATTATTTCCTCTTAATGTTGACTCACTCATGTCTAAGAGTCCTTCACTCACATGACAGTCTGTGCTAAAGAAAGACTAAGAGCAAAGCAGGTGCTGACTGCAGAATAAAGGAAAGCCCCTGAGCACCCATCCATCCTGCAGTTGGTTTTGTTGTTGATGATATGCTTCCCAAAAGTTTGCATTTCAGTAGACGTAGTATACAGTCTGGAAGGGGAAGGAATATACAGTCTAGGACAATGCACAAGTTCACTGTAGTGCACACATTGATCAGTAAAAAGTACTCTCACAAGTTATCACAGCAGTGCCAAAATCCAGTGACAATGCCTGTGAAATTTGGATTTCACTGAAGCTCCTTGTTTCCCAATCTTGTGCTCAACACAACTCTAAAAATGAACTTAAATAGCTCTGGGAAATCCAGAGAAAGTTGTGCACTTCCAACACAGTTGCTCTATTTGACTTATCTTTCAGTCAGAATCAACAAAACCATTAGCTATAGTAAACTAAAAAGAGCTGAAGAGTACTAAGTGTGTGTGTGTTTTCACAGGGTTTGTTAGCTTATGAAATGTAATTGACTTCAATGACCTTAAACCAAATTCAATGTAATATAAGGATCAAAAGAACTCTTTTATCAAAGAGAATACAACAAAGTTTTATTTTATACTCTTTTTTTCTTTCATTATCAAAGTGAACAGATTTAGAGTATATAAACTATATTGGACAGAATTCAGAAATATTAAATTGCAAACAAAAATTTGCATCCTAAAAAATAAAATTTTCTTATAAAGGAAAAAAAAAGAAAAGAAAGATAAAAGGCTTTAAGGAATTAAAAAAAATATAAAGAGGAAAGTATGAGAAAAAGACACTTGAGAAATCATTTGATAATATTTTCTGAAGTGTGATACATTTCTGTGAATTCTCTATGAATTCTATCTTGCATGGTAAAATCCTAAAGAGCTTTTTAGGGGGAAAAAATAGAATTGCATGACTTCAAACTAAATCATGAGAACTTACTTTGATCCTGCTTTATTTGCAATACTATTCTTCCTTTGTCTTTCATCAACTTACACATAATTACAATGTGGGAGCAAAAGTTTAGCTACAACCATTACAAAATTACATCAGAAGCAAAAATGAGCCATAAATTAATTTATATTTCATTGAAATTTTGGGGGTGAAATCTTATATTTTTAATTAATTGCTTCTGTGTTGTCTATTTGTTTAAAAATAAACAAAGGGAAAGGCTGAAAGCTCTTCCATTTTCAGGACTACTGGGTCAAGAAAAAATCAAAATGAGCATCAGATCTGTAACCATAACTTGAGCACAGAATTGAAGTAGAATACAGAGATATCTGCATAGGTTGTGTCTCCTTCAGAGAGTTGAAGTAGACTTTTTCCTATCTGGGTATCTGATCACTCCAACCTCGTTTCTGAATCCATCCCCTAACTCCTACTTCATTCCATGCAGTTGTCAATCATAAAGGGTTTTTTTTCCTTCCTTCTGTGGAGATGCAGGCTTCCTCTGATCAGCCTATGATACAAGTCTTCTCAGAACTTCTTCTTGATCTCCAGTTCCAGGTCTTCCTTTATAGGCCTTTACCTGGAGGAATTCCTGGAAACATCTCCAACCAGCTCAGTAGCTGGGATGTGGCACTCATAACACCATTACCAGTTTACCCATTTTCACTCAATGTTTTGCCTCTTGACTTGGAAACATACAATTACTCTTTGATCTTTTTTTTGTACCTTATCTGGT
Source organism: Molothrus aeneus (assembly GCF_037042795.1). Lineage (NCBI taxonomy): Eukaryota > Metazoa > Chordata > Aves > Passeriformes > Icteridae > Molothrus > Molothrus aeneus. The sequence goes on along the minus strand of NC_089652.1, from coordinate 21,204,478 downwards.
TTGTACAGCACCTGCCATAATGAACGATAGGCTTGTAATCAAGCTATCAGGAAAAATGATAATACAAATTATAAATGTATAGAGACTGTTTCATTGAGAGCTGCCTTTTTTTGCCTTCATGCATGAGTAGCCAAGTAGATTCAGTGTTACTAAATTGATCTCGCTTTGGATGACACCTGAGTACTTACTATTCCCTAATTTTGTGTCCAAAGAAAACCTAACTGGATAGTCAGAAGCAGTTAATTATCCAGTAAAGACCTTATCAAGACTGCAAATTACAATGCTAAAGATCCAACTAATATTTTTATAATTCCCAGTTGCCTCCCAGGTAGTATGATCACCTTATTTTTCAAAACTGAATATGTTTCTTACTCCCTATGGTTCTCTACCCTCTACTGTGATTCTACTGCTACAAAATTTTAGAGATCATTGTGGCAACTGAATATCCAAACTTTTTTGTCTTATCTCTTAAAATTATGGTTTTAAATCTGTTCCTGATGTCATCCAGTTGGTTTCTTCTTCTACTACTATAAACACTAAATTTTTTTATTAGAAACACTGTTTTGCTCTTTCTGTTTTGGATTACTGGATCCTTTCTTCATTCCCACCACTAGTTTTGCAGTAAATATTCTCCCTCTGCTCTTTTGTTGTACCACTGAAAGTCACATTGGCTAGACATGAATAATCAAAGAACCCTCACCCAAAGATTTTTTTTATGTTTTGTGTCTTAGCCTTCGCGAGTCTGACAAATGCCTCACAGGAGAAAAGGGGCCTTGTTTTTTTCTCTGTTTAATTTTTTTTCTTCCTTAAATAAGAGTTTGAAAACCAATTCTTTGCTGATCAAAACATATGTAAGTACTCTTTTGTATACTTAAACAGTATTTAAGCAGTGACAGCTTCTCTGCTACTGCTACTAGCAGCTTTCTTCCAGTGGTAATTACATCGTTGCTATGTTTTTTCACCTTTACACAGTTGTAAATTTGAAGTAACTTCAGTGAAGCATAGAATGAGGCTTGGAGGGGGGGAGTGGGAATCCGTGTAGTGTATCTGTTTGCGATTAACCATCATGTTTCCATATGTTGTAGTCCTGCTTGAAAATTCAAGTGGTCTAGGGAAATCTGATCAGCTCTGTAATTATGGCCTGCTTGAATCAAGTCAGTCAAATAATGTCAAAAACAATTATTTTCTTTTCCAAAGGGCACAACAAGTTTAGGAATACACAAGAGAAAATGCAGATCTCAATATGTTAACAGTTTATCAACCAGTCTTGGGGTATTCATTCTTTGAAAATTTATTGATGTATTTTCATTAGTGTCATTGTTGTCCTTTTTTAATATAGGGGCTAGACTATTATGATATGATGCTTTGCTATAGATCACCTTTCTAAATTGGTCCACTGGCTGAAAGAAAAGTCAAGAATAAGGAGAAATGGGTTGTGTTATTAAAATACTGGACTTTTCAGAGGCACCAAGTTGGATGGGATTTTAAAGTGTTTGGTATTTTAAAACATCAAAATATCCATGGAGTTTGTACTGAAGGTTACTGTCCAGGAAATTAAACCTGTTTGTTTCTTTGTGCCTAGGCTCAGACACTCAATCAGATGCCAGATTGTCAGACAACTAACTATGAATATTTTGTGCCAAGTGCATTCTGTTTCCTTGTCATTTGGAAGGGAGATTTTCTGAAGAAGCTATGAGTTTTTAACCTGGGCAAGACTTACAGCATTGAACCAAGATTAAATCAGGATACTAAATATTCCTTTAACAAATATGGCGTAGCTCTACAAACATCTTCAGGGATTAAGTATTAAACACAGAATAATTTGTTTATAAAATATTTCCATTGAATGAATATTTCCATTCACTTATGTTTCCTGCTGAAAATTATTAGATATTCTGAAGGAAATTTTAATGAAAACTTGTGGGTTTAAAATTCCTTTTTGCAAAATTATCAGCAGTTTTGATAAAACTACTAAAGTGAAACTCCTGAATCTGACATTCACTGAAGCAGCTTTCTGATAAAATAGAGCTGACAGGATGCTCAAGGCAAACTTATACAGTGTGTTAATAGTGAACCTGACAGGGTAAATCCCATTTTATGATTTCAGGTTTTTAATAAAATCTGTTGCCTTTTATTAATTCAGATTACAATTTATCAAACTAATTGTAATAAAAATGCCATTGATATCATGATTAACAATAAGAAAAAACAAAACAGCAATTTCTGTAGGAAATTACTTTTCTTTGTATATATAAGAAAGCCTTTTGGAAAAAGAAGGCAGTGTTACATGTCACCATATTTTTCAGTATTTACAATAAAGTGAGGAAAGTCATCTGTTGTTGTGTGATTACTTGAACTTCTTCATTGCAAAAAAATTCAAGGAATACCAACTTAAGCGACCAAAATAGTGTTTCATATTTTCACCTCTAAGACCCATCATAGATCTATGTTACCTCTATTCTGTCTTTAATATATCATTTTTGCCTTCTTGTTTTAAGAATCACACTGATTCTGTTTGCTTTTCCCCGAACTATCTTTATGATACCTCAGTTGAAACACTTTAATCTAAAACCAGGAAAAGTTTTTATTCCTGATATTACTCAAGAAATTATAACTTAATGCTTCTTACAAGATGTCAAATAAAGAAGAATTAGGTATGGTTTACTTTAATAATTGATTGTATGTTTTTATAATATGAGTGTGAACAGATATGTACACAGAGGAGAATGTGATATGTTTCAACCTGTAAATGTATTGATCTCAGTAAGTTTCCATGTACATGTATCAATATGTATGTTTATATACACCGATGCATATTTAAGTGATTTTCTGTTATACTATGCTACCACCTTTAGAGATAGCTTGTCATCTTAGTCTGTGAAATCTTTAGAACAGACACTATCTCCTTATACGCTTATGCATTTCTCTGGGCAATTAGACCCTGACCCTCTACAGAGATCACTGACTATTACTACTATCAGGAAAAAAAGCGGGTTTTTTATGCATTTTTGCCTTAAATCACCCATCTGTTTCTAGGAGTTTATGTGCATTTAATAGTTTAATTCTACACAAAATTGAATATAGATATTTTAAAAGGTTTATGTTCCATACATTTGTACATATTGTTCTACCAGCACAGAAACATTCATTTTCTCTGGTACTACTACGTACATACATGATACAAGAGCATTATTGTACCTGTAAGGTCAGATATTCAAATTTTCTTGCCATGGAGATGGTTGCTTTTAGAGCCAGCTGTCATAGAAACATTTGTTTATCTTGAGAAACTTGGCAAAAGTAAAAATCAATGTAAAAAATGTTGTGAATTCTAGAGATAGGGTGAAAGACATTGTAGCATCACATGGTGCCCATAAGGATCTCATTAAAGCCATCATCTGACAAGCTTCTGCAGTCATGCTCTACCCATTTAAACTTTATACAAGATAATGCCTTATTCTGTTACAGAAAATACTGCTCTGAAAGTTGGGTGATGATACTGAGGACTACAATATCATTATATGGCACATTCCCAGTGGAATGTAAATAGTTGTAATAGAATCTATTATTAAACACTCACTTAACTATTTAATTACTTGATTCATGTTTTGACATATTTTGTAGCATGTAACTTCTGTGAAGAAAGAGCTATGCATTTGTGATCCTGCAGAAGTCTTACAGCAAAGTCGTGGATAGAGCTATCTGCAGCTGTCTCTTAGCCTATATTTAGGCTGCCATTTTCTAAGGACAAATTTAGGATAATTTCATTATTTCTTTTAAGTTTAATTACTAACGATGAATGGTCCAAGTAATCATAACTGTTAACTGACAATGATGAATGTCTCTGTCATTTCAAAAAGCTTTTTTATTATTGACCAGGAGATCACATTGATTCTTAAATATAAGGTCAGTTTAACTGCATCCTGTAAAGCACTAAGAATCCTAAAAATGTGGTATGAAAAATAATATTTAATTAATGAACAATAACATATAAAACATGAAAAGCAAATATTCTACCCATTTAATTCAGAGTACCTGCGTATTATAATGACTCTGGATTGACCACCTATGGACCTTGACTAGTGTTGCCTATTGTCACACTAGCAAAGAAAATCAAGCCTTCTGAGACAGACTGGTGAGACTGAGTATAGTCTTTGTGTATGATTTGCAAAAACACAAGTGAAATTCCATGTTCAAGACATTACCTGATTTTTTGGAAGAGTCACAGAGTATCTCTGCTGCAAAATTTTAGAGTCCATCTTAAGAGTAAATCAAGGAAAGAAGAATTTGCTTTAGGTCACTGGTAAGTGTGGAGAGAAAAGAAGGAAGAAAAAAAGACAAAAGACAAAAAAAGAAAAAGAAAAGAAAGAAGAAAAGAGGAGAAGAGAAGAGAAGAGAAGAGAAGAGAAGAGAAGAGAAGAGAAGAGAAGAGAAGAGAAGAGAAGAGAAGAGAAGAGAAGAGAAGAGAAGAGAAGATGAAAAATAGTAACATACTAAGAAAAACCTTCTGAAATGGGCAGTAAGATTCAGACAGTGCTTTAATTTTTGTTAGAAGCTTTATGGTTAGAGCACACTGACATTAAAAATGCATAACAATAAAACATAAAACCATTTCCTTATTGCTGGCATTTATGCAAAACCACTTACAACCATTCAAAATATTAATATCCTTTCCTACCTAGCAATTAATGCTGCTCTGTGGACTCAGTACTCCATGCACTAGAAAATAGCATTGCCACAGTGCTCAGTGACCCACTGTACTTAATTACACAACAAAGTTCTCAACTCTAAGTCACAGAAATGAAGTCAGGGTTAGGTTTCACAGTACAATCAAGTCAAAATCCATAAACAATTTCAATGTATGTACCATGTACACTAGAGAGCAATTTAAACAGTCAGAGACACATTTCTTGAAATTATGCCGTGCTGATTTTTACTACTCATTTTTACTAAGTAGATTATTAGTCGCAAAATTGTTATGCAAGTTTGAAAAAAACCAACACAGTAAGCTTGTGCTCTCAATTGTCTGCACTGAGCAATATGTACACACTGGTTTTGTTTTCCTACGTGCTACTTTACTAACCTTTAGGCCTCAGTCCCTCATTTGACTTGCACAGAGATGGTTCTTAGGAAGATCAGTGGACAATTATGCAGTTAAGGAATAAGAGTGCCGCCTTCTTTAAGCCTTTTCGCAAAATGGAATCCAAGATTAGTCTTGATTTTATTGCCAAGTATGCCCAATAGAACTGTTATGGCTAGTGTGCAGGCCCAGATTCCTCTGATTTAAATTTTACTGCTTTTTTTTACAGCAGAAACCCAAAGCTCCAGTATCCTGGTAGAGTAAAGGAACTAAGACATTGAAATCTTGCAGAACACCAGCGTTTGGTTTTAAGTGTCAGAGTTATACTAATTTTTTTTGAGCAAATTTCAGCTGTTTTGAGCAGAGGCAAACTAAAGAAAGCTTGGTCTTCATTTTAACAATGTTTTTAGTCATGCCTTGTAGCCAATTCTGCCCCCAGTTCAATATACACAGCTGTACCTGGATTCACATGTGGAATTTGCACCATAATTTTTATGGCAGTTTTTCAAATGCAGTTTCACACAATACGGTCAATACAATGGTTTAGTCATTCCACGTGACATTTCCTGCTTTATTCTCTCATGAACTCCAGTCCATGATTTACAAGATGTATCATCATGTATTGGAAGTTTGCATTGGAAAACTTTTAATTGGCAAGTCCTCTGCTTTGTTTAAAGACAGCTGGAAAATGAAGCCTTTCTAACCGTGTGCACTTCCATTGTTTGAATCCCAAACTTCACAAGGTAAAATCCTTCTTAACACAGGCATTTCAACTGACTCAGTTCCAACTGAATAATGTAATTCAGACTCCATGGATAACAAATGAGTGATATCCACACGAAATAGGACAAGAACAAAAGATCCAGGCTCATTCTATCAACATGACAAACAAGCAGTTTAAACCAGTTTTCTTAAACAGTTTTGATTACTTTCTTTATCATCTGATAGGGACAGTCATGTTGAAGAACATCCATTTCTAATAGACCGCATTGAATTAATCCATTTTCATTTGTCTTGAGGAGATTAACCAGAAACAGTTCCAAGTTTTACTATCAGTCAAACTTCCTCTTCTAAAATTATCATTAAAATTAGTCTTGTCATTGGAGGCACAGCTGTACTGAGCACATGTTGTGTTGTATCTGCTCATGGATTGATCAAACATTCACTTAATATTTCACTCAGTAAGCACAGGCAGATTCTTCAGACCCAGAATACAGCTTCTAGGGACTGGAAGACTTCATGCTTACACTCAAGGATATACTTTTATTTTAACTGTCCAGAAATATTTCCAATGTGTTTCTTAGAATTTTGCATTATTATTTTGCATTATTCCACTGAGATGCACACATACTCTGCATTCAATGTTACAAAGTGCTGTTCTCATGCATTGCAGCATCTTGTTTCCTAGAATAGCTATGTCTGCACTCATTTTCTGAATAGTTCAGCAGCTTGCTCTTGGTATTTGTGTATCTCTAATATCTCTATTTCAGAAAACATTAACAATTAAATTACTCACCAAAAAGTACTAGCTACTTCATATTGTACAAAATTACTACTGAAAGCAGATTACTATGAATATTACTGGTTTTTATTTACTGATTCCTGAAGTAGCTGCTGATTCTAGCACTGTCCATCCCTGCAGTGGTGCTACAGGTGCTTCAGCAGTGACCAAATGATTCTCATGCCTTTCTTTAAATAGCCTTGCCTGTGGAGATCCTGGAATTACTGTTTGAAGACCCCAAAGCAAACAATTATTCTCAAGAGACAGTTTTGATATAGGATATAATGTTTCGACATAACCTCTGACAAATGGTTGATGTGAAATAAAGTATATTGTGGGGCTGGGGGGGACTTCTTCTCCTTGGCCATTGACCATACTGTACAATATAAAGTTAGAAATTAATGAATCCAAAATATATATTTTTAAACTTTTCTTCCTGTAATAAAAAATACATTGATTATGATAATGATAAAAATATTATTATGTAAAATCTTATTTTACTAGCTGTCCTTTATAATTTCCTACCTTGCTCTTCAGAGCACTTGCATCTCTGAAAATGAGGTTAGAACTGCAACAGTTTTAAGGTGTCTGGGTGCATCAACAGTATCACCTGGAGAACTGCCAATTGCTTAAAGCATACTGGTCCCAAGCATATACCCAAATTAATGACACATTCAGGCTTCAAACTTGCTACTTTCCATCTGGTTTTCCTTTGCTTCTGAGAAACCCCTCTCTATGGGGGAAGGAACAAGAATATTGGATAAATGCAAGTTTATCTGTGTTACTGTTACTTGGTTAAGTTCCGGTAGTGACCAAACTCTTTGAGAATTTAAAATTATAATATCAAACTACTAATTATGAACTTCAGATCTACAGTCTATAGTTTTGCTCCTCTGCAGATATTTAAATCTCTAAAAAAACTATTAATTTCTATAATGGTCAAATAAAAACTAATAAATAGAAAGTGCAGAACACTTGAAAGCAAGATAGCAAAAACCTACTTAATAAAGAACTTATACACCTAATATGAGAATGATGTGAATACCCAGTCCCAAATCACAATGAGGCCTACTTTGGCAAAAAAATCCCCAACAAAGTAGAGGGTATAAGATATATAGAGAAAAACAAAAGAAACCAAAGGTTACAAGGGAAAAATTATGTTAGCATTAAGGAGCCATTTAGGACAAATACATGAAGACTAAGTATTTGTTTTTATTCTGATGCTATCAATAGTAGTAGCATCACAAAAAAAAAAAAATAAATCAGGACTTTGTATTCTATTTAGAATAAGACAATGCAGGAGTACTGAACTGCCAAAAAATTTAATTCCCCCCCCTAACTCAACAGGATATTATTCAGTTTGCTAGAGCAATATATTCCAAACAAAATAAACTTGTATGACATTGAAATTAAAATGATACTTGAGGCTTTATCCCACTGAAAATAAGAAAGATTTAGGAGCAATTGTGAAATACTATTTCATTAATTTTCTCAAATAAATATTACATTATTTTGTAGAAAATGCTGTTGCATTTACGACTGGAAGAGCAATACATGACATATAAATGACTTTTTAGACTATGATCTTTGGGTAGAATAGGGCATTTTCCGCTTCCTAAAAGCTGACATAATCTGGCATGTATGGGATGGGTTTATATAACTTTTTATTCTCTTGCCTGATTAAGCCTGGTCTAAAACAGTATTGAAGTTTTTTCTTGTCTCCGTCACTCTCATGAAACTCTCCCTGAGTAATTTCTGGTATGCTGTGCTAGGAACAATTGCTCCTTCACCTAAATCTGGAACAGATATTCTATTGTTGCTCATTCTTTCTTTAGCACCTCTCTTGGAAACAAAAAATCATAGGAATGGGATTGCAATTTGCTCACAGTTCCAAATAATTCTTTTCACACTTTGTGGAAAAAGTTGTATGGCAATGGAGTTGGGATGCATGTATCAGTCTGTTCTCCCAAAAAAACTCTCTCCCAGTATGTACTGAACAGAAGGCAATTTTCCTACGGTATAATGTAATGCCAAGAAATCTTTTCCCATGGATAAATATTTGATCACCTTCCAACAGTAGAGTAGCAAGATGTTTCTATTTCTCTCCAATATCTGAGAGGAATACTACAACCTACCATATTTCTTAAATTTTTATGCATCATCTTCTAAGATACCATGGAATAACCAGGGTATGGCTGCTTCTCTTAGGAATGTATCAGTGATATTAAACTCCAGAGAAATTTGTTTAAAATTTCTCATTTCCCTACAGTTCTAAGCTACACAGGTTTTTTTTCTTCTTTCAAAAGGAATTTGATGTGTGACTTAGACTCCAGGTGAATAACCTGATAGAATATTACATTAAGTACTCAAAACAAAACAAAGGGAAAAAAAGAAAAACACCAATAATTCCAAAACCAAACCAACCAACCAAAACAAATCTCCCAAAACAAAAAACAGTGTCCAGGAGTCAATATAAGGAATAACAGATCAGGCTCCGAGTACACTGACAAGTACTCAGGAAATACTACAGGGGAGTATTTCAACTTAATGTACCAATCCTTAGCTGTGCAATCCCCATAGGGGTGTATTCTGCCACCATTACTCATGTCAAGTAATATATTATGCTAGGAGATATTCCTACTGACTACAATTTCAGTTGATTTCACCCTACCTGGTCACAGATAGGAAATTCTTCAGCATCAGAAATTGCAACTGATAGAGGTTCTTGGCTTAGCTTAAGGTATCTGTAGTTCCTCAACCCATGATAAGTAAATATCAAATATATATATCGTAGTTTTTCTTTTGATACACTGATTTCAATACTATTTTTATGTATATTTCTCTGCCTAAATAAATCTGGCTCTAAAAGATTAAGGGAATACTAAAGCTTAAAATGTAAAGTGTGTGCTTATATGAAGATCTGTCATGTATACTACCAGTAAAAAAAAACAAAACAAAGGTAACCACCTAGAAAAAGAAGTCTGAGCCCCATCCAGCAAATCTGAACTTTGTGTTGTCTGGAAAGAAAAGGACTGAAGAGTATTGACCTATTCATACATCCGGAGTCTAACACTTGCATACCTTATTTAAATATGGCTTAGTAGTTTTTAGTATAAGTTTAATGAACTGTTCTTGTTGGGATTTTTTTAACATTTTAAAAGCTGAAATATGTCAACAAGCTTTAGTAATCTAATACTATACTGTTGCTTTTCCCAGCAGAATTATCATTCATCAACCAACATTAGCAGTGCCATATAAGTTTGAACAATGGTCATGTGGGGAAGAAAACCTGGACCATGAGAGAGAAAGCTGCAGAGGCAATATCCAGACATCAGGGGTTCCACTACAGGGCAACTGAATTAAATTGTAAAGAAAACCAAAGCTTTGGAAGAGATATCCTTATGGGAATTGATGTCAAAAAGTCACTGTTCTTGCAGCCATGTAGTCAAATAGGCTTATCACAGCAGGTAAAGCTCTTCCAAAGGCATGCGAGTTATCATAATTCTCCTCTTTTCCCCTTGGAAGGTGAGTTATTCTTGATGAAATTGCTTCAGTTTCAACTAAAATAAAAAATCCCAAAACATTCCAAGATTGCTTCAGAGTTTATAAAGCCCTTTCTTAAATGCATCTCACATACTAGGTAAGGTAGATGTGGAGTTGTTTTACTGCTACAATTTCATGGATTTTGAATTAGCATTAGGGGTTGAAATTATTCAAAGACAGAAGTTAGCATTAGTGCTGGAGCCTAATTAAGCTTACCTAAGCAGTTATACTCTCATTTTGCTTTTAGCATGGGAGAAACACAATGCTTTGTTGTGTAATTAAGGACAGTAGGAACTGCACAAAGCTGTTTTCCATAGTAAGAACGTCACAATGTCCTCTAGTGCACAACATTAATTGTTAGATGGAATTTGAGTATTTCGAGTAGTGTAAGTGGTTTTGCATCAATAGTAGCAATCAGGCAATAATTTTTTGTCTTATCACTATACATTTTTAATAATCCTGGGACTTCTTTCTGTCAATGAAGGATTATATCTAATAGACCTGACAAAATATTTAGACCCTACTATCTTTTGGTGTGTTTTCATCTTCCAGGTAAACAGAATCTTTAAACAGAATATTTAATTTTTGTTTATTCATTGCAATTTTAGTTTTGCAATTGTGCCAGTCCTGAGACTAAATAGTTAGAAGATTTGCACAAAATGGTATTTTTTCTCTTTTTCTGAATTTTCAGTTATTCTTGGATTATATTTTCAAGCTGTTCTCCACAGCTATGAAAGCTAGAAACATGCACATTTTAAAATGAAAGGTGAGAGTCTCTTGTTATCGCTTGTGTCCAGCAGCTGGTGCTTCAAGTACAGCATTAAATAGTGCAAGACTTATGATAAAGCAGCAAGAGCTGGGTTAGTTTGGGAATATGGGTTATTGGTGGAGAATAACATTCAGCATTGACTAAAAAAGAGACATTTGGTGTGGGATGGGATTTGGTTTCTGTGAGTGTTTTCTAAAGCTGCTCTAAGGAGCTTGACAATGTCTGTTTCCAAATGATTTTTGTTGTTGTTGAAGCAAAAAGACTACAACAGAAAGGGAGAACTGACTTTCTTAAAAATGCTGTCAAAGGCAGAGGATCAACCTCCTAGCAGACTAAAAAGAAGAATATTTCATTTGTCTCTTTTGCTTTGTCATTAGGCATTTATTAACTATTTGCAACAACAGAAAGTAGAAGTGGTTGGAAAAAACTGTCAATTTCATTTTCTAAGCCTAGGGAGTAGGAGGTTGAGTTTGTCTCTCTATGGGCACTGCAGATTGTGAATTATGGGGGGACAGGGCAGAGTCAGTCTGCCAGGTCTACAAGGTAACACTTTGTGCTTATCAGAAGGCCGAAACAGAGCATGAGAGTAGTTTCAATTACAGTACACTGAAAGATGTATTTCCTAGCAAAATAACCTCAGGCATAAGAAGAGGAAAAAACCCTTTCCTTGGGCCATGTTCTAACCCTCCTTACATTGTGTTTACTGGTGAGTGTCTGGGGATTGTCTAGGAATTTGTGCTAAAATTAACTTGCTTGCTAATTTCTGCAGTTCTGTTTGCCGGTGCTCGTGGGGAATGCCATTTCAGCTGGACAAGGATGGGAAAAAGGAATGGTTAACCTTGCCTCCAATTGTGCCACTTAAAAGGTGAAATTTGTCAGTGAAGTTTAACACTAACCTTGGCTTTTAAGCTGTATACATCCCTGTTCCCACCAATTCCTTCTTCCCTTTGACCTCACCTCAACTGTTTTTTTGAAAAATATTTTATCAAGTGTGAAAAATAAATGTAAGCAGGTAACACCTGACCACTAGATGATGATGTGTGCTATTCACTCCTGGACTCCAACATTTAATTTTCTTTTTCCTGTACATCTTCATTCAGCAAAATACACTTAACGTAATCTTACAGATGTGCATAGTCTCTGAGAAATAAAGGATGACTTGCCTGCTTAAAGTCAGACATGCTTTTGAGCATTTTTCTGAACCATGCCCTAAAATGAAGTTGAAAAAAGCAAATTTAGATCCAATATTCCTCATTTTATGCCTTCTATTTCTTGCCTACATTCACTCATTGAGGGAAAATTCTAGGGACATTTAAAAGCAGTTTGAACTTCTAGATGGCTGACTCCGAAACACAATTAAGTTTGTTTTGTTTTTTTTTACTGTCAGGATTTATTAATGGACATCCACTAGGGACAAGAATCCTTTTTTAAATTTTGGTATGGTTTTTTAGTTATACAGTAACAACACTGTAATCATCTTGGAAAATCTCTGCTTCAAAATGAGTGAATTTCCCCAGCATCAAAGAGTATGTGTCACTTATGATTATCAGAAATGCTTAATTGAATTTAAAATAAATATTATCTAGAATTTTAAAAAAATTACAATTGCTTTAGTCAAATATTTTTACCAACTCCCTTTTATCAACAGGAGTGAGCTGTACTGTACCAGTCTATGAAATCTACAGATATCACCTTTCAGTCTAGACTGGACAAGATAACACTGATGATTGCTACTTCAAAATCCCTCTCTCTCTTTTTTCCCCTCTTTTAAATTTTTTTCTTTCCTCTTTTTTTTTTTTTTTGTAAAAAAAGGTACACTGACAAACCTTCATATGTTCATCTAGAAAAATGCATAAATTTATATCTTTTTTAAACCTACCTAGTTTTCTGTCCACATTCTTATTAAACATGAACTACTCTATACAACTCTGCCAGGAGCAAAATAGCCCATAGTATAACTCCTCCATAATGGAATCATTTAAAATCATGACTTATTCCAGTTCTAAGGCAATCATACATTATTTTTAGCTGTTTCTGTTCTCCTTGACACAGGCATGGGAGTCAGGTACTTAAGATCCTACAAGACAGGATTTCAACTGGAATAGTACACCTGTAAGGTATCTCTTCCTCTTAAATTTAAAGCTATTTCATTCGTGAACTGACATTGTTTTTCCTCAAAGCCAGATGGATTACACAATGTCAGAAAAAAGAGCAAATAACAAGCCAGTAATTTAGCCAATATGTCTACAATAAAATAAAACCTAAAACAAAATGGACAGGGTTCTGTCCTAGATAGCAATCTGACAGAAAATCTTAAAAAATTTACTGTTCTGAATTTGGAATTATTACACAAGCATAAAGAATCTCAAAATAAATACTTAAACTAAATAAACTTTTAGAGATACATATTTGTTGTGAATTTCTGCAGTGAGACACTTCCATTTCATCTTCAAAGTCTTATGCTAAATGTAGAAGGAAGCCATTAATGTCCCATCATTTATAAATGATCTCTGCTTCTACATAATGCTTCAAAGCCATTTTTAAGCCATTTAAGCTTTTTCAATTTGCACTAAATATCTACCAAGAGATTATATTTTAGAATTTAGAGCAATATTTAAACTCATATGATAGACTTAATTTTAAATAAATTTTAGTATAAAAAATATCATTTCTCAAGATGTACAGCACTTGATTTCCCTCTTCTGATCATCCAGAGAGAAAACAGAAGCTTTAATGTTAAGTTCTTTGAGTTGTTCCTAAGCTATTAATTTACAGGGTATCCAGAATATCAACCATCACTGTGGCTGTAAAAGCTATAGCTTGTGGCACCCAAAACTGATTCTTGCTTTTAAACACATAAAAATAATTATTTGAGAATTATTATTACAGAAAAAATATTATTCAGCTTTTTAAAAGAAAAAGGGCAAAATATTTTTGTTTTCTTGCTTTTGAAGAAACAAAAACTGATAACAATTTGGGAAAATAATCTGCCAGGGTCACCTTCCCTTCCTAAAGTGGTGGGTGGCTGGAAGGAAAAGCAGTTCATAAAGTAAGGGTGCCTCTAAAAACTTTTATGTGACTATGCTAATGGAACGGAAATGGGAAAAGCAGGTCAGAACCAAATCCGGCTGCAGGAAACATCCCAGTCATCTCTCGGCTACCCCTTTCTCATGCATCTCTTCTCACTACACATATTCTCAATCTGACAGAACTAACTCTGTGTTAGCAACTGTTTCATAGAGGTTACTCTACCTTTTTCAGGCAAAACAGAGAGGCAGATCTTTCCATGCTAACTGTTAATACTCTAGCTTTTTAACTCTTTGGGGCAGCAACAGTAAATTTCTAAGTTTGACAGTGCCTCTGGCAACTACTATATTATACTGAATAAAAAGGATGGAGAAAGGACTTCTGCTGCAAACCACTGTCTTTGCCACACTGCCTGCTCTGGATTTTTTTCAGTACTTACCATAATAAAACAACCCTGGAGTGGGCACTGTGTCAGGAGTCAAAGGGATAATGATGATGCGGCCATCAACAAGGAGTATTTTGCTGAGAGCCAAAACCTTTTCCAAGTTGGTACTAAGTGAATCTCAAGTAGAAATTGCCATAGAATTTTTATGACTGAGGGGAAACACTAGCCCAGTAACTCTTGACTTTATCATTATAATTTTATATTCAATTAATACCCATTGTAATATAAAAAATAATTTCTTTGGAAATACAAAGCAGAATTTCTGGCCTGTTTGAAACAAGCAGATGGTGAATGAAGAGGGAAGGATGGAAACAGGTACTGATGGAATTTCTCCATTTTTTACCTGTTCACCAAGAAAATAGATAGTCTGCTTCAGCACCACAAGCAGCTTTTTGATGAGCTGGCTAGAAGGACTTACAATACTATTTTGCTGGCTTGTCTAGTACATACAGTAAATATTATGTTTTCATCCAAACATTATAAAAGCCTTTAAAAATAAGTCATAAGAGAACATACACAGAAACACAGGATGATTTCTCACAGTCACATTGGATTGAGGGACAGACATGTGACAATATCCCATGATGAATTATTTGTGTTCTGGAAGTAATCTTTGTTAAAGGTAATCCCAATTTCCTTAAATAATTAGCTATTTTAGGATCCTAGATTATCTCCAATTGGAAGGGACCCATAAGGATCATTAAGTCCAGCTCCCTGCTCCTTGCAGGACTACTTAAACCTAAACCACAGAACTTAGAGCATTGTCCAGAGAGGCTCAGTGCCATGACAACTCCTCTGGAGAGCCTGTTCCAGTGACCAACAATGGTCTCAGTGAAGGACCCTTTCCTAATGTCCAACCTGAGCTTCCCCTGATGTGACTTCATTCCATGTCCTCGTGTCCTGTCGCTGCTCACCAGGGAGAGGAGAAGGAGAGGGAGAGGGAAAGGGAGAGGGAGAGGGGAGCAGCACCTCCACGTCCTCCGCTGCCCTTGAGGGAGTGAACTGCGATGAGGTCACCCCTGAGCCTTCTCTTTTCCAGGCTCAACAAACAAGTGACCTCAGCTGCTCCTCCTAATTCTTGCCTTCAAAACTTTTCACCATCTTGGTCACCCTCCTCTGGACATGCTCTAATAGTCTGATGTCCTTTTTGTGGCACCCAGAACTGCACACAGTGTTCGAGGTGGGGCTACAGCATTGCAGAGCAGAGCAGGACAATCCCATCCTGGGATTGCCTTGCCTGGCTGGCAATGCTGTGCCTGATGCCTCCCAGGACAGAGTTGGTCCTTTTGGCTACCAAGGGACATTGGAGACTCCTATCAACTTGCCAGCAACCCAAACTGCAGGTCTTTTTTTGCAGGACAATTCTCCAGCCTCTCATCCCTATATTAATGTATATAAACAGGATTTCCCCATCCCAGGTGGAGAAATGTCCACTTGCTCTAGTTAATTTTCATATGGTGGGTGATTGCTCAGCTCTCTAGTCCACTCAGATCTCTCTGTAAGGCCTCTCTACTCTTAAGAAAGACTATAGCAGATCCTAGTTTGGTATTATAGGAAAACTTATTTTATGTACATTTGACTCCCAAATCCAGAAAATTTCTAAAAATATTAAAAAGCATAGACCTAAAATTGAGTCCTGATGATTTGATTAATACCTCATTCAATCTTTTATCTGTGGTTTTATACAATTACAATTCAACCAACATCAGAAAATTCAAATGATGTTTTGCCTTTTCCACAACTGGCCAAAGTTACAATCATTTCTGAAGTGAGTACTTCTTTTTGCATGCTTTGAAAGTAGTGTTCTGCCACCTTTGAGTGAACTTAAGAGACACTTCAATCAATGTGAGCAAAGGTGTCTGAGCATGGCCTTCACAACACAGGATTCAGACTATATTGGTTACTAGTATTTGTTGGGGGTTTTTGCCAGAAACTACATTTGTGGTGGCACTGCCAGAACATCCCATTGTTGTCTTTCCTTCCCTTCAAGCTACAATTCTTCTTCCATCATGGGAAAAGATGTTGAGTATCCTAATAGCACAAAGAGATTTAACAATCTCTTTCCTCCAGGTTCTCCACTGATAATTTGAATTCTTTATTCACTGAAAATGATCACAACAGATCATGTGTGCACTGAGCAAAATAATTCTAAAATCTAAAAAAAGCCTTGATGCTGTTAATATTGAGCATTTATCAAGAGCTCTATAGGTTTGATGCAATAGTAAACTGTTGAGAAGAGCCATTATAAACTCTAGCTACACATATCAGTTCAAGTGGAGGGTAGTGAGGGGAGTAGCTAGAACAACTATAATAAGTGGCTAGTAACAAAAGATGATATTTATGTGACTAGATCTGATGCAGAAATGTAGAAGAAGAACTAAAGCATTGAGGTAGGGTCAAGGCCACCATGTTTTCACAAGAATCTGGGAAAAGCAGTGTATTCAAAAGATTCCCTGATTCGAATATTTGTGATTTTGTTGTCTCATCACAGTTGTTTTTTGCTACATGTGACTCTTGGTTGCCCATATGGTTTTGCAGTATCTAACATGTTAGAGTGATGCCTTCAAATTTTATTAAGGTTTTCCAATAATTTTCTGGTTTTCTGATGAATTAGACTGTCAAAAACACCTTTTAACAGATATTATAATAATTGGGCATTGAATATACATTTGAATTGTTGCGGATAAGTACTGAATTGGGTAGCCACAAAAAATATAATTTATTATTGCTGGCAGATGCTTTTCTGTGGTAAATAATTGCTACCTGGAAAATTAATTTACTTTTTTATTATTAAAAGCTGATAGGGAGCAATATAAAAATTACATACTCCTCAATTCTTTTGAATCTTTGTCATAAAGAAATGGAATAGGGCCTTTTAAGTTTACTTATTTTCTTTCTCTTGCCATTTTTGAGTGAGATTTTGGGGTTTATCTACCTTATACAAATATTTTTTAAGCCAATCCTTTGATATTTTTTCTGCCTTGGATATACACGAAATTTGGTGGATAAATTCATCCTTTTCTTTGTGTAATTAGTCTTCTTTGGGTATGTAAATGAAATAATTTCATATATATTGCAAAATTAGAACTTGTGTCTATGCATCTGAAGTTTTCTTTTGCTATGGATCGATTAACTCCATTTTTACAGCATCTTGGAATCTAGAAATCAAAAAAATCCCCATTTGGAAATGGTTTACATCTGTGCAAATGAAAATCCTGCATCCTGAATAGCAGCTTCAGATTAACATTAGACATTGTGAAATCTCTTTCAAAATACATCATGAACAGTAAAACAGAACATTTCTATGAAACAATTTAGATAGAGCTGCTAATCTAAATACAAATGCTGTGCTTCAAAAGCTCAGATCAGTTAGGAAAATGTTCTCTCTAAAGAATTTGAAAATTAAAATGTCTGCATGTTGAAACACATCTTAATTTAAAATGCTTAAATGTAAGTAGCAATCATCTTATTTTTCTGTGTGACACAATTATGGAATAACAAGGAGGAACATTTTTGAAGTATATTTAACAAGTAGCTTGTTTCAGCCTGGATATTAGCTTGATTTACCATCTGCAGAATTACCAATAACATGATGCATTTATTACCCGTAAAAGCTATTAGCAGGTCATTTTGTTCAGTTCATCATATGTGTCTTGAGACACAATCTGGCGTCTAACAGATTTTCATACATTGATGTCACAGAGAATCAGACTGTTCTTTAATTGATTGTTTCTTGCTAGACTACTTTGATTAAAACAGGTTGTGCTATTTGCTTTTAGTTCTACATTTCTCTGCTTTAAATCCATGCCCAGGAAAGCCAGAAATTATTCTCATTTCCCTAGATTTGTCTATCTCAATGTGTGTGTGATAATCCTTGTAATCAAGCTGTTTAAAAACTGTTCCAGTTATTCTAAACCCATTACTCCCTTCCCAATTAATACAATCAACACAATGTTTTAAAAGCTATTCACCTTTCCAGGCCAAATTGTTACAGGAATTTTAGATCTTAAGCCTTGGAGAAATGAGTGCATAGAGAGGAATGACATCTGAAGAAAGTGATTTTTTTCCTTTTAATTTACTGAGGGCAGGCTTGTAAACTGGACTCTTGCAGTAGGAAAAGTGTTCTAAATAACAGGATGCACCAGAATATCTGTGGACATTTTGCTTGGTGCTTAATTTTAAAGTACTGTTTTATCTGTCCCCCAAGGGCCAGATCTATGCTCTACGGGGAATAGAATACATATTATGTGGTTTATACTTTTGCTTCTTCAAGAACCAGAAATCTGAAGTAGGATCAGATGTATTAAGGAAATTAAAATGAAAATAAATGAAGATAAAAGAATACTGGTTTTAAGTTTATCAGGTGCATAATTCTACCAAAAAATATTATGGTTAACAAAACTCAATTTACTATTTGAACTGTGAACTTACTTTTTCATTTGGTGATAGTTCTCAGCTGATTTAAATTGGTATAATTACCTAGCAATTAATGGATTTGTGTCATGTTACATTGTGTAAAGATTTTTATTTATATTAAGTTCTATTACATATTTATGCTTATTGTATTTTTAAAAATCACTCCATGCAAAAACACTATTCACGGCCAAGGTAAGACTGGAGTAGTCCATAAAACTTGTGGTTTTTCCTTCTGCTTTAAGATGCGTTTTATCCTGCATGGCATTTTTTCACACTGTACCATTTCTGCTGTATATAATTATTCTGCATGTTGGTACCCATTATGAATTGCCTACAAACGTAAAGGGTACAACTACCTGCAGTAATGTGGATCAACTGTAAAGCTGAGCTCCCAAACACAGTGATTTCCCATTCTTGCTTACCGAGTTTGTTGGGTCTTTTATATGTGATGAATAGAGAAAAAAATATTTAAAAATTATTACAGAAGTTCAAAAAATTAATTTCTTAGACATATTTTATATTGCTAAAATTATTGATTGTAATGTGAAGTAGAATTTTCTATGTTCATTTTTACATACTAAATGTAATAATCTGTCCAGAGACAGATGACGCAGTATTTATGGCTATGTGATATAAATCACCTAAAGAGAGAAGAATTAAAAGAAAACCAAACTGAGAGGGAGGGAGGGAAAGCAAGAGCAAGACAGTGAGAGCAGGAAAGGAGGGAGGGGCAAAACCTGAATCCTGATGAGTTGCACTTTCCTCATCACAGGTACAAGGTCAATACTCTGTTTCCCTTAAGCTACAATTCTGTTCCTAAGCCATAGTAATTCTAGGAGAATTCTCTACATCTCTTTAATCATGATTCTATGAACACAGAGGTACTACAAAAAGCCTAGTGTGTCAGCTAATCCTTTTGCATTTTCAAATTAACTCCATACCTACAGAAACAGAAGACACCACGGCTGGTAAGAGGCCACATCTAAGTTTAGCAGTATCTGAGACTCTAGTTAAAGAGAAAGGAAATTAGCCACATGTGATGGGGAAAATAAACTCAGAAAATACAGACATCTATCAAGGCCCTCAAACAATTCTGCTTTTGCTTCTCAGCATGACATTGGAGAAATACATCTGTAGCACCAAGTTAGCCTCTCACTCGGCTTTCAAATAAAAGGTAGGTGTATGCTGTGGTTTAACCTACCTGTCCCAGCAATGATAGCAGAGTCTAGGGTCCTTCACTCTTACCAGAGGTAACCTATTCCAAGTATATTCCAGTCCATACCAACATTTTAGAGGTTACTTGAAGAAAAACTTATTTAACTCACCTATTCAGGCAAATACATGACATTACTACTTTTCAGAAAATGGCTTGGAGAACACCAACCGAATGCGCCAGGGAGACTACACACCAGTGCTTTTATTCTACAGGACAGGAAGTAATGGCAGGGGGGAAAAACAAAGCAGGGGAAAGAGTGAGACTGACCAAAGGCATGAGATCTTTTGGAAAAGGAGACACTTTCAAATGCAGGAGGAGAGTAACAAAGAAATACTGCAAAAAGCTTGGAAGGATGTATGATAGGACCTGAAGTGAAAACACTGTATACTAAAAGAGAGGAGGGGAAAGTAGACAAGCAGTCAGCACAGGACAGAGAAAATGCAGCCAAAAATGTCATTGCTTTTCCAAATGTTGAAGATCCCTGCTTTGACAATTTCCTAAATGCTTTCTTTCCAGAAGTACCTATAGAGAAAGGGTGTCTTCCAAAGGAGAGGAAAAGCTATCCCCTTGGCTCTCAATGATTACTGGTCTCTGTTTTCAGAACGATGATTTGCTTCAGCGCAGTTCTCCCACCCCATGCAAAGACTTTTTTTTTTAACTGCTTCTCTGGCTCCTTCTCACCACTGGAGAATCTTAACTTTCCCAATCTCATTTCTACTTTGGTACCTTAGCCAGTAGGGAAATTTAACAGAGAAAATAAAACAAAAATACAGCCAAGTCGTTGCTTTTCCAATAATAATTAAAAAGTAATCCAGTTCCCATGACTATTCTGATTACCTTAACAAACTGAAAGGTGGGCCTCTTGGTGTAAAACATCCCCTAACTACAGTCCAAAGGTTTTGCATTACTGAGCTCTAAATTCTGAAAATATCTACATCTTCTGTCACACATTGGGGTGGAGGTCCTATTACTCTAACTTAGAACTGCACTGGTGCAAGAGATGGCAGGTAAAGACCACATGATGCCCTCTTTATTGGAAAGCATTTAATTTCTATTTAAGATGCATTAAGAAGTGGCGGTGTGTTCTTGCACGCTATTTTACTCTTTCCCCTTCCCCTCCTCACCCTCCATTTTTCTTCTTTCTTGCCTCTGGTTTACAATGTAATTTTTCTCCCTGCGAATGTTTCTGAATAAGAATACCAATGACAACCGTCTGCACAGCAAAGAAAAATAATTCAAATTATTATCAATGAATATAGACATGCACTTTTGTCCTTTAATTTAGTTAGAAGTCCATTTAAACCTCCAAAATGGGAAAACACTACTTCTTCATTACCCTACAGTTAGAAAATAAGAACGACTAAAAGAAATGAAATCTTATAGATATAGGATATCTGTAAGCCTCTCAAAGACCAAAAATATTTTAAAATCTGTGGATGATTAGAAAATAACTCCACTAATTAATGATATGGAACCATCTCTGGTGAGGACCTTGTCAGTCATTCAAAGCAGACATACGTCAATTTTATTTTGTGGGTGATGGTGGGGAATATTATGAGCAACAAATCTCTCAAACTACAGAGAAAATGCAGATACAGAGATTGGAGTGACAAGGATACAAGAAAGCAATACCACATCTCTTGCAAAAAATGCTCTGAGCTCTCAGCAACCAGAAAGTGCCGGACCCCACTCTTGCTTCTGAGTTAAACCGAGAACATTGAGAACAGACTTGCTGAGGTTTTCACTCAGCACATACTCAGAGGAAAGAGTGCCACCTACTGAGAGCAGGAATTGAAACATGGCTTGTTCTTCCTGATTTAACACATTCTCTCTTTCTTCCTAACAGGTAAAAAGCCATGAGCATGTTTTAATATTCCAGTCTAGATGTATATGTATGTTTCGTGGATGATCAAATTTAAAAGAAAAAAAAATCTCATACAGAGTATGAAAATTTACATTCAAAGACCCCAATAAGCCAATATGACTTTGGACAGCTGGGTTAATCACAGCTCTGACAACATAATTTCTGGTGGATTTAGTCTCCTGGTCAGCAGTAGGACATGAGCTGAGGCAGTGGATGAGTTAACTACAGCAAAAAAACTGAGGAGGAGGGAAGGAATTATTTTTTGAGGAAAGGAGACAAAAAGAACTTACTCATCTAGCAAAATATGTATTTCTTAAATTTCTGAAGATCATTATATTGTGAACATCACTGAGCTTGCTTTTAAAATTGTGGTCTCTGTTCAGTTTTCCCTGTTTTACATATCATTGCATCACCACCGGCAAAAGTGACATATGAGCAGAATGTTTTATACAGAATTAAGCTGCACAGAAATAATGGCATAGAGTAGATGGCCCATACTACCAATTGCTGGCAATGTGCTTGACTGCACTCAACAGTATTATCTGGTTCATGAATACAGATCAACCACTTCTGCTACCTTTAAAAATATTATGCTGTTGGAAGAAAAAAAATATTGTTTCAGGCATACAAAATATTTATGGGACAATTCAGCATCACTGCAAAGTGCAGAATAGGGTAGGAAGGAAAGTCACAGGGGAGAGAACAATTTTGGAAGAAGAATGTACCAGAGATAAGAGCCATAGTGCTGCTTACTCCTGCAAAGCTGCAGCCTCTGTGTGCCCCGCACGCTCGCCGGCAGCGGGTCAAGGGGCAGAGCCTTCACATGCTAACATAAGGAAAATCAATTTCAGCCCTCAGCGGACTCAACGACTGGAACAAAAGGCAACCCAAGCAATTGCTCTATGGCACTTCACATACTTCTGGCATGGTGCAGGCAGCCCACTACTCCCAAACCCTGTGCTGGTTCTAGAGCAGTCTGAGAAAAAATACAGAATTCTGTGGAGCATCTGGCTTCACAGATACACACAGATAAGACTTTGGGTTCAAAGTTCTTCATAAAGAAGTACAACCAACTCTCTGCATCTAAAATAATCCTTTGGCCAAATAGAGCTGTTTATATCCTTAAGACAGCCATTAAAACACATTGAATAAACTAAGGTGGAATGACTAATTTGTACTAAGTAAAGCTTTCAAAAAATAAGTGTAAGGCCTAAACTTTATATTTTAATTAAAAGCTCACTGTTTATTTAACATTTAAGTACATGCTACAGAAGACCAATCTCTCTGTACCTCTTTGTTTTGTGGAAGGAAAATTCTTTTCAGCCCTCCTGATAGCTGCAAAACTGCAAAGGACTGCCTCTTCTCTATTATTGCTTCTTAAGCTCTAGCAATCAATGGGCCCAGGATAAAAGCAGAATGTAGAAGGGCAAAAAAATTGGAACTAGTAGAAGAAGAATAGTTCTTGTCCTGGAGAATTTACTAGCAGATATTTCTGATTTTCTAGCTTTCCTAAAACAATTTTGACTCTCCTCAAATTCCCAGATAATTTGTGTGCGAGTGTTATAATTGTTACAGAAAATGTTCTTGAGCTTTATTCAGTGTTAGGGAAACTAACAATTCACCCAGTATTATCCACCAAAATCAACAGATTCAAATTGTGACATTTAGTTACGAAACCAAGACCAGACTAATTGGGTAAACTTTGTGGGCTGATACCAAATAACTGCTGATTGAAATAGCAAACCGTAGACCTGCCCACTTACACTGTGCTCCTTGGTGGGAGAGGCAGTGCCATGCTCCAACTCTTTTCTGGAGTGTGAGGATGCTGCCTCCCTGGCAAGGGTGCAGGGAGCTGGCCTGACTGCTGGATCTGCACTGCGCCAGCGACACTCGCTGTGGTCTGCCTGGAAGACTGACTCATCCTTCTTTGTAATACATCATGTGTAATTTGCTTGAATGTGGTACAGCTATGTTTATGCAAAAATAAAGAAACTGGGTAATGAGTCCTAATGATAACATATGAAGTCTAAACTATTTTGGAGGAGCAGAGTTAAATGCAAGCTGCTTGTTTACTGTCATAATTAAGAAAAGTATTTGAACACCCAGCTAACATCATGCACTGTTAAAGGTCTGTAGATCATCTGCAGAAGAAAATGTCACACTTTTAACATTACCAGCTTCAGCAGAAGTGTTTAATCTCTGAACATTCAAGCTATCTGCTTCAAAATGCCAGAGATTTGTATTTACTTTTCCATATGCACAGTAGTCCTACTGCCTCCAGTAGGACACTGTCCACTAGCTCCCTAACAAGGCCCTCCATGGCATAGGGAAGTGTGTGGTGACTCTCATCAAATCAGGGTGACAGACTAATCACACTGGGAGCACCATGTATGAGAGAGCAGAAATGGGGGGAATATCCCCTGCATCTTTTTTGCCTCCATTAGAGCAGTTTAACGAAAATGCTGTGTCAGTGGGTTTGATGCATCCAGGGACTGAATGTAAACAACATGGTACAACTCTAGAAACTGCCATCATAAAATATTTTAAGAGGCAGAGTAGAGTAAAATAAAATAAAAATGTCTTTTTATGTGATATCTCAGAGTAATTCAGGATTTATGGTACCTTAACCTTTAGAATCCAAAATATTAAGCTATGTTTCTTAGAGATAATAACTCGGTTGTCCCTCACTTATGTGTCTTAGATAAAAGCCTACTGCCACAGAATCCATGAATGCTCAAATACCCTTGCGGGCCTTTAGTAGTAAATCTTATGGAATAGCTTATGGCCAATGTAATGGCCCACAGTAGCCTGCGAATATCATGAATTCTAATAATACTTACATCAGTAGAAACATGAAGTAATGTCTCCATTGTAATTAAATGATGTATTTAGAGCAGTGCACTAAATGGTCCCCTAGTGTGTTGGTGATATATTCTAATAGTCTTCTCTTTACAGCCCCCACACGGTAATATTCATGCTTTATTCTGGAGGGCTTTGCTTCTTACTGAACATTTGAATTGCAACATTAAGTGGTAAAGTGGATTACAGCAGACCTCCATGAATATGGATTCAGATCAAGAATCTAAGTGCTTAAAAAAATAAAATGTTACTATTTAACCAGAATGATAACCAAAACATTTTGATATGGAGGGATGTCACAAGTTTCTTTCTTTTTTTTTTTAACACACATGCTGGACCCAGCTCAAATTTGCTGCAATTTAATACTGAGCATGTGGAGACATCTGAGTTTAATTCCCCTAAATAATTTTCACTGCAGTTATGGAATTTAATTTTGGTTATTTACGATATAAATTTATTTTAATAATTATGTTACTACTGTATTT
The DNA here is from genome assembly GCF_037042795.1 of Molothrus aeneus. NCBI lineage: Eukaryota > Metazoa > Chordata > Aves > Passeriformes > Icteridae > Molothrus > Molothrus aeneus. Next base: position 21,179,276 of record NC_089652.1, on the reverse strand, counting down.
TAAATGTAATTCTAGAAAAAATCAGTCTACACTACATTGTCAGCTCATAAGACTGCTGCTGATTGTAAATGGTTCACATTTATAAACAGAGTCTCTGCTGCTTTAGAGAGAGAGAAAAAGTCTCTTTTCTCCTGATTAGGTAGCAGCAAAAATGTTCATTTATGTATTTCTACTCTTTATTTTCCCAGTAAATCAGCCAATAATATAACAGCTGGAGGTACTAAGGGCCTGAGGCAAAGCTAAGGGCACTTCAATATATCCAGGCATGGCCAGAAATTGTGGAATATTAGGAAGCATATTACAGTACAGGTAAAACTATGGCTGACATCTTATTATGAAGCAATAGTTTATATTATTTTTAAAGAAAAGCTGATCTTAGCATTTGGAAAAAAAATATAATAAAACCATCACTATCAATAAGAAGTTTTATTAAAAGGTTCTATTTATTCCCTGTGTCTCAGCTTTTCCAATAATTACTTGTGAAATACTGTTTCCTTCTGGCACTCATAAACAAGCAACATTTTCAGAACACTGCTCCAGATAAATTCTCAAGGAATTTATGCATATGGCATATAGATTTTCATGTGATTAAGCATCAGTTACCCATGCACAGCGTTACTTGTCTCTACTTTATAGTTCTGCCAATATTTTTGTTATGCGGTGCTTTCTGAACTAACTGAAGTTCCTGTAGGAAAACTTGAGGTTTTTTGTTTGGCGATTTTGGGTTGGGTTTTCTTTTGTTTGTTTGTCTACTTCACGGCCAGTAATTAAATCAGCAGTGTAGTTATGATGGCCCTCAGGTTTTGGAAATGAATGAGCTCTGTAGTTTAGGCTTCCAAAGAAGGTCATGCATTTTGCCTTAGCACAGAGAACAGTCATTCAGCTGGAAACATGCCTAGGTTGCCTGGCCACTAGCACAACCTATTTGGCTAAAGCTTTCCTTGCTGGATGGCATATTCATGGCCACCTTCACTTCAGACTTTGAAATGACCAGTTTGACCTTAAACTTCCAGAAACAGATCATCCACATCTAGATTTTGCCACTGTAGGGCAAGCTGCTGAATGAAGCAACTGTTGTACGTCAAAAATGCTTTAACCTTTAGAAAATAATAGCTTGAGTTTCCAAAGGGCATACATTCAGAAAAGCTGCAATCCTTCTGCTCTAGTCTTAAATTTTACCTATTCCTAGAAGTGATAATTTTTAAGGTTTAAAAGTATGCTCTTCACATTTCTCTCAGATGCCTATGCCCCGGCACTTTCTGCCTAAAGTAGAGGTGCCAAGATGCCGTGTTCTGACAGTGTTCCTGAATGACTCCTGAGCTGCTGACAGCAGAAGGTTTTTGTTAAAAAAAACAGCTGATCTCCTGAACACTTTTTTTTTCTTTTTTTCCAATTTTGTAACCATAAAAAATGTGGATGAGGTATAAAACTTACCTTGTTAATGAAGATTATTTTGTACATCTTTAACAGTTACACTTACTCTTCCAGTTTAAGATCTTGGTCAGTAGGGTGATGGAGGCCACACAAAGCCAGACAGGGAAGGAGTAGATTTAATGCAAAGGCAGAAAATATAAGTGGTCTGTCCTGCTCTGGAGAGTCAGCCTAAAGGCCGCTTTGAGAAAGTGCTTTTTCACTTAGCAGAACTCCAGGTTCTTCACATCCCTAGGCAGGAGAGTCCCTGGTCACAGGTGGGCGACTCATGAAAGCAAGTATTGATTTCAGACTTATTTTGATTTTGTTAGAGTACTCCAAAGAAGACAAACTAGAGAAAGATCACTTTGATCAAGGCAGATAATTGTCTTTTTAGTTATTACCTCAAGAAAGGTCATTTGGTTTGGCTACAAACAAAACAATGTTGTTTTAAACCATTTGGCACCAGAGGCTTTATGTAAAGATACTAAGGAGAATTCCTTAGGATGAACTGGAAGCTGTGGTCTGGATAACAGAAAAGATCTAAATATCACATCAAAGATCAAATATCTTTCGAACTTCACAACTGGGATTCCTGGCAGAGAATGAATCTGAGTTTCAGCCACATTATACTGGGCAGAAGACCCTGTTTTCTCTGATTTCCAAGTATAGAGGAAACAAATTCACTACCTTGACATTGAATACCCTTAATGGTATTCCTAGGGTAATTGTAATTAGGTGCTACCAAAGGGAAGTTTGCCTGTCTAGGAGATAAGGTATTTATGGGGTTAAAGAAGCCAGTGAAATTACATATTAAATGTATTTTAAAATACCTAATTGAAATGTAACTAAGATAAACATAAAAAATAATATTATTCTATTAATTGTTAATTCCTTTTTGACTCAGACATCAGGAGAGAAGTAGTACCACTATAACTCTGCCACAGTAAAAAAAGTAGGCAAATAATCATCCTGGTTTCATTCAAATATAAAAAATACGAATGTTCATTAGCTGCTTTCCAAGCAAGCCCTATCTGATCAGCCAACCATCGGTCTGTTTAGATCTTAGCAACAGAGAAGGAAACAAACTAATTATTGCTTGTTTTTGTCAATAGATTAGTACACCAAAAAGATATTTTCTTGATCACCATTTAAAGGCATTATTGAAAAGCATTTTTCTAGATTGTATTCTCACATTTGCACAATTAAGATAGTTCAATTTTTGACAGTTCTGAGAAAAGTAAAAAGTACCCACATACATAGCATGTGTACCCACATACATAGAAGAAGATGACGTACAAGGAGTCTAAAAACAGGAAAAGAAAATGCAAACTAGGCTTGAAGAAATAGCAAGTTCAATTACCAGCTGAACTGACATTTTAGTGTAGAAGAACTACTGTCATAAAACAGCTAGAAAATTCCCACCTAAAGCCATAAAAGTCTCTTTAATTTCATTCTTTGTTTTCAGAAATTTTTTAGTGCCAAAATCTTTCAGGCATTATATGTGAAACACAGCTGTGCCATCAAGCTTAGAAATCAGCCCTCAAGTCCATGCACTACAACTGCTACAAAATACATGATTAATCTTCAGGAAAACTTCTGAGATGCTTTACTAGAACAGCAAATAATGCATGCAGCCTGGAATTTATATTTACTTCATTTTTTATATTAGTTATACTATTCTCACCTTTGAGAGGTGATTCAGTGTCATAAGTGACCATCAGTGTCATTGATTCTGAGCATGGTGGATGCATGAGAAGCAAAAAATGCTACCACTTGTGCTATTTCTTCCTCGCTTTTAAATGATGATAAAGTTATCACAAACAGAACTACTCTCAAACTGCAGAAGCTTGACCCAGTCAATAGTCAAAGATGACAGCTGGAAGGTAGGACAGTTTAGCAATCTCATTTGGGAAGACAACAAAGGCTGCTGAAATCTCTAGTGAAGGACACAGGTGGAGGCAGAGTACTGTGGCCAGTGGTTATGGGAGTGAATCTGAAGCACAGCTTTTGGAAGAGCTCTACACCAGCAATAGAGTTTTAAAGACGACTAGAATGCATTTTTTAAAAAATCATTTCCAAGATGCAAAGTTTCTGTTTTCCAAGCTGAAACCAGTTTACCAATTTTTTTCAAATTTCCTGGTCTAAAGATTGTTAGTTTAAATCCTTATATTCTGATGGACGCCAAGTATAAGTTCCAAATAGCTATTAATACGCAAGTCATCTGAGTGTAGATATTAGGAGTACTGTTAAGCCACACATTGACACGATATATCTTAGAACAGTAAATAATAAGTGTCTAGCCATTCATTCAAATGTCTGTTTAGCCTTAGCAACCCTGTCAATATTAGCATAAGAGGATTTAAAGAAGTCGTATTTAGATTCTACTGTGATTCTTTAAATAGCATTATTATTAGTTAGTTAGTACTTGTAATTAGCTGCATTCATCACAACACTTCATAGAGATAGCCAATTACCAGCAAGACTATTTATACACACATGGCAGCAGAAGTGATGTGTTCTCCATCTAATGACACTTACTGTGAGTTAATGGCCTAGGAAGACATTGGACTCCAGTACCCCGATTCCCATTTCTTGTGCCCTGTCTACAGTTCCCTGTATCTTGGCTCTCTGTAGGCTGGATCTTGAGAGAGATTGTGCTAATAGGCATTTGTCTAACTAAAATTTTAACTTACTGTTTTTCTCCCTAAGAAGCATTTGTTAGTACATGTTAATTATAGAAAATCTCTGAAGACCTCTAATCTCTAAACAGCGACAGAAACAAAGAGAATTATTTCTAGCTGCTGCAACTTCTGGCCACGGAGACTGCTACCTCTTAGGAGATACATAAAAGACCAAAATATGTGAAATGGTTTAGAAAAGGACACAGTCTGTCACTGATTGTATCCAAATAACATCTTTTTTATGTTTCTAAGTAAAATAGTAGGTGTTACTCAAGGGTTACACTCAGATCCAACATTTAACTACGCTGTAAACACTCAGGATGACCATTTTTAGAGGGTCAGGAAGCCTAATGCAGATAGAGGACCAACTTTCCACTTAATCTGTGTATATTCCTCTTTATCATTTCCCCAGCAAAAGGGGCACAGCAAAATTTAGCAGGTAATCAAGGTACAGAAGGAAATTATGACCAAAATCTGCAAAATGCTTGTCATTTCTCATCTGTATGAAAAAGGCATTAAAAAATTTTCCTAAAACTGCTCTTAGGGCAGTCCTACTGTGCAGAGGACCTCATCAAAGTAAACAAACATCATTCAGCTTTTCTTTTCTGAACATTATGTAGTGTAATGCTTGCATGCACTTTCCCTACACCATGAAAAGTAGATGTTTTCACTTCTATTTTTACACATATTCATATTTTCCATACTTGATTTTTGGAAGCATGCCTTCAAAATCTTTCAGAAGCAAAGCAGCAGTAAGAGCCAAATTCTCAAAAATAAGGAGAAAAAGATAAAGGTGGTTTCCTTGTCTCAGTTTTTGCTGAACATCAAAAGTTGCTCTAAATTTAATTTGCAAGGTCTTGTATACATATTTATAGTAATTAACCAATTAGTAGCACTGTGCTGGCTGCAGATCAAACAAATAAAAACATACAGTGGAAGGTAAAATGAATCCCAAATCTTCTGTCATCCTGTAACTCAAGAGAGAAACTCAGCCCCACACAGCTGCTTGCTCACCCCCTCACCAGTGGGATGGGGGAGTCAATCAGAAGGGTAAAAGTGAGAGAACTCATGGGCTGAGGTGAAGGCAGTTCAGGAGGTAAAGGAAGAGCTGTGCACACCAACAAAGCCAAACAAGCAGCAGCTCCCATGGGCAGGCTCAGCCCCTCCAGGACAGCCAGGGCTGCACCCCACCTCACAGTGACTTGGGGAGATGAATGCTGTGACCCCCCAATTCCAATTGTCCCCCTTTCCTCCATCTTTCCCATCTTTCTATGCTGAGCATGATGTCACGTGGTCTGGAATGTCCCTTTGGTCAGCTGGGGTCCCCTGTCCCAGCTGTGTCTCCCAGGCACCCCCAGCCCCTCTCCAGTGTGGCCGTACAAGGGGCAGAAAGGGCCCTGGCTCAGAGCAAGCCCTGCTCAGGAATAACAAAACATCTCTGGATTATCAACCTGTGCTCAGCACAATCCAAAACACAGCCCCCTACCAGCTGCTGTGCAGAAAGTTAACTCTACCCCAGCCAAAATCAGCACATCTTCATGGCCTGACTTCTGCCAAGTGAATAGCACTTGGCAATCCAAGGTGTCACTTGTTATATAAAAAAATATTACTGATCACATTAATGATTTTTTGAGCTTAATACAAAGATATTTCATAACAGAAGAAGTAAAAAACTTTAAAAAATTCTAAAATGATAGAAAGCAGTATTCAGTGAACCAGGAAAACCTGTCAAATATGACACCAAACAAAAAAAGTAGAGGCTCAGTGATAGATTTATCAGTGAAGAGGCAAAACTAAGCTATAAATGAGATTTTCATTTAGTTTTTCCATAAATGTGCACCATTGTTGCCCACATTCTACTTTTAATTAATTAATTAATTAAATACTATCTAGGAAAAGATACTGAGGGAGAGCATTCAGTAGGCTTATGTGATACTTTGTTCTTCATAGGCAAATCAAGACAAAGACTCTCTTGGTGTACAAGTAGAAAAAGAAAATAAAAGTTTGCTATCACATCCTGTAAGCTTTTAGACTTTACTGACATGAAAAACAATACCATTAAGTTTGTCAAAGTTTTTTCTTGATGTCTCAGACTGTAATATCAGTAGTCTGAAGAATCAGAATTGTGATGCATTAATGGAGCAAAATTATCTTGGCTAATTGTGCTGTGTGGTGGCTATAACCAGTTCACCTAAATAGTTTACTTGACAAACTTTGCAATCACATAAACTCATGTGTGATATGTGTATGTTCTTGCACTTTATAGGTCTACCACAATTTATCAGATATTATCTCTCCAAAATCATTGCTTCTTTATAAATATTTACAATGTTGGATATAGTTTGACCCAGTTCAGAATCATGTGGGCATGCGGGATACCTACATAATTACTAGTGTGTATTTTTATACATAGTGATAATGGGTCTAGTAGATCCAACATGTGATTATGACTGTGTGTCTCCTGTATATTTATCCCATAGTTCCCTTGTGCATCTGTTATTTATTTAAGTATTTTTTAACTGTTAGCTTTAGATATATTTACGCTGCTGAGCATCTTTTCCATTAAGAACCATATAGAGGAAAAGGTAATGTAGCAAGAAATACTAGCACATTAGGTAGTGCAACAAGGAACTGAAGCACATTCCATCAAGAGTAAAGTGTTGAACGTTGTATAAGGTATAAAAATAGAATGAGCTGGTAAGTTTGACTTTCTCATACTGTGTATTCCAATAGGAAATTTGTATATATACTCCACTAGGATGTAAGAGCCTAACACTGAAGTAGCTAAGTTAATTCATTTTTTCAATAACAAGGCAATTATTTCACAGCAAATGACTACAGATTTAAAGCATGACTTGAGAACTATTTATATATAAATAGAATAAAATCAAATGAAGCTAGCTTTACAATGATCTGTGCTAATAAAATATTATATATATTTGGATAAGCACTGAGTAAGAGGCAAGGTATCTCAAGTGCAGAGATTTTTGTCTTTGAAGTAAAAAGTTCAGCAATGCATCTAAACACAACAAATGCAAAGCTTCATGTACACCTTTTAAATTACTTTTGTTTTTATTTCTAAATATCTATTTTGTAGCTAATTTAATAAAGTAGTTGGAATTTAGGGTACAAAACTCAGCATTGCTTAGTGTAGGATGAGGGAGCAGTTAAAGGTCATTTCATTAGAGGTGAAAGACAGAAAAAAATTGCAGAAAAAGTATGTTGAAAATCTTTTTTCTGCCGTTTCAATTTCAATCTGACAGGGACTTGGCAGCTAACAGCAAAATCTGGGGAAGCCATGAACAAGGTTCAAAGCTGCTTTTTAAACGATAGCAAGCAGAAAGAAAGAAACGTGGAAAATAGACTCTTACTCTTTTTTTTTCCCCCTTACTAGGTTAGGACAAACATAACATACCAGGGAAGGTTTTGAAGACTGAACAGTCCTACACTTACCATTGATCAATACCAGAAGTATTGTTTTCCTGAAAGAAACAAATGACACTATTACATATACCCAAACATTGTTTACCTATCCAACAGTGAGAAAATGGGAATGTGTTGAAGTGCTTTTGAACATATGGGCACTCACATACACAGCAACGTGTCACAGAATAGGCCGGTGCAGATTAAGCCGATGATCAGAAGAACTATGAATCAACACATTCTACAGCAGAAAGTAAACAAGCAAATAACAGAAAAGTAAATGCGTCATAAGCCCTACTTTAAATTGACCACTTTGTTTTAATTTGTTAATGGTTCATAATATACTGGAAATGCACTGTAACACATTAATTATTCAGTAAATAATTTTCTTTTAGTAGCACAAAACCCTTCAATAGCAGCTTCTTTAGCTTGAAGCAGGGGAAAGCTGCTGACACACCAGCAAGTCTTCTGCATTTTCTTGGAAGTATTTCGCCCTCTATCTCCAGAAAAAAAACTCCACAATAATTTTGAACCTTATGTATTCACACAGTTCTGTCCCTTTTAGATTTGTCTGCACAGCTACTATTTCAGTTGGATATATTTGTTTCTCCTTAGAGACTTATTCATATAACAAAGATTACAGCAGCTCCTCAGCTTTAGCATAGCTCTTCAAGTTCTATGGCCCTGTCCAGACAGAGCAGATAAATAGAGGAGGCCAAACTGCAGGGTCAGTTAAGTGGGTGATGGAGAGGGACAGTGGTTTGATGAGGGTAAGTACTCGATTGCAGTCATTTTAGACATTGATCATTAATTAAGTTCCAAATGTGTTCAATAACTCAGCTACTCCTGAGTTTATTTTTTTATTGTTAAGGAGGATGAGATCTTCCTATGATGAAAACATTTGAGATCACAACCATATGCTTTATATATTTCATCGTTCAGAAAATTCAAAGTCCGGAAAAACAAGATAGTTCTTACAGATGAAAGATTTAGCATGATCAAAGTGAAAACTAGGTTTTTGTAAGCCTGGCTCTGGCAAGAGTCTTAGCTATATATGTGGAGTATTGCAAAAGCATCAGCAGCAGTCATCAAGGATAAAAAGGAGTCTGAAATACATAACAATTCATCCCCTATGAAACCTGCTTGTTGGTACTGAAAAAAGCATGTTGGTACTGAAAAAACATATTAAACACCTTCATAATCAGCTAAAACCATCACTTATGAAATTTCCATACTCAATGATTTCCAAGGACCTTCCTTGGGATATTTTGAGTAAATGAAAAATTTGAATGCCGTTTTTGGACTTTCCACAATGAAGTGACTTCTTGAAGCAGTCACCATAGCTTAAACTAACACAGTCTTTATTAATGGTGACTACACCAAAAATAGCAACTCATTATTTACTTATTAGCTAATTTAATAATGTTACAGTTTACAACTAAGCCTCTTTTAAAAGTTGTAAAAATCAGAACTTAAGTTAAAAACACGAATATTACAGTTTTGTTTTTTTCTGTTTCTTTTTAGAATGGCAGTACCACAAAGCTATCCATTCATGTTTTCTACAGATTCCTGTAGTATCACTCATTTAATTAAAAAATTCTTTTAATTCTGATCTGCATTACTTACTGAAAGGAGGTAGGCAAAAATTATCTATTTTTTCATAGATAATACCAAAACATTGAAGAAGCCTGCATTAGTTTTCCAGATGGTTCCTGTTTAGCATACCCACTTTGAAACAGCATCCTACCAGGCAAAGGCAAAACCAGGCAACTCGGAATTCCTCAAGGAGTCAGTCCAAAACCTTTTGACCAGGATCCATCTGCTCTCTCTTATTAAAAAGGAACACTGCTACTAAAGCCAATACTTCTATTATTTGTAATTTATAAGAACATTTTGCACAGTGGATTCTTATCCTGGTTTTCAGATCATCTCCCTGCCTTTCGTGGGCTATAGCTGTTCAGAGACAGCTAGCTGGGATTGCTGTGAGATGGACAGAGGAGCTGACCAACACATATTTTAAGGGAAAGGTGTCTGTCCCAACTCCACATTCACCATCAGTTCTTTGCATGTCCTCACAAGTTTATTTGACATTTGCTGTATCAGAAGGGATCGATGACATCTTCTTCAATACAAATTTCTCTAATTTTGCCCACCATGGCCAAACAGTCCTCTACACAGTAGTGGGTAACAGAAAGGCATCTATACCTTTGAAAGGTATCTGGAGAGGGAGGACCTGTTGTGTTCAAGGACCTACCATTTTACTTTGGAGTTGGTTGCAGTGAGTCAGTGAGTAATTATTGTCATTCTATTGTCATAAACTTTAGTCTGAATTTGTCTAGCTTCTTCTTCTGAACACCAGCTCATGAGATGTCTTCCTCTGACAGACTGATGAATCCTTTGGCACTTGGCATCCCTCACTTTGTAAAGTATGTATACACTTTCAACACAGATTTTTCTTTTGATAACCTCAAAGTCTTGCTATATAAGACATTTTCTCCATCTCCCAAATAATTTTCATTGTTCTTCTTGAGTCTTTTCCAATTTTCAACATCTTTTTTTTTAAAAAATGAACAGCAAAGGTAGATACAGCATTCTGACATACTACTCTCATTTATAATATCCAAAGATTAGGCTAGGCTCCATTGCCACAGTATCTATTGGGATCTCATGTTTAATTGCTTGTCCACTATGACCTTTAAATACCTTCCCCACATTCCTGACCAAAACATAGTTCCTCATACAACAAGTATGAATTTGTTTCTGTATATATATGACTGTGTATTTGGTTCTACTAAACCATATTTTGTTTAAATATGTTCAGGTGATAAAACTTAACTATGCACAGTTATACCATTGACAACCTTGTGATCAATACTAATTTTTGTGACACCAGTTTTACTCCCAGCTTTATGATTTTAACCAGCAGGGGAGTAAGGTGTAAAAATGTGGAAGAATTTCCCCCAAAACATCAGGAATTTTTTTTTAAATCGACAACTCTTGCTCTAAGTGTTTAAATCTATGCTACCATGCATATGCTATATTATTTTTTCTTTTCTCTGGAATTACATAGGTGGCATTATAAACTAAATGTGCTTGTTCATAAAACATTTAATGCTAATTCTTTTCAAAAGAATTTCTTTTATTAATCAAGAACTTGCAATTTTCACAGACAGAACAATCTGATAATCAGTCACAGTTTTAGAACCAGCTCATTAAAGGCACAAATATTTTAAACAGCTGTCTCTTAATAGCAAAAAATGTACATACTCTATTAGGTGCAAAGATCTTTGTAAATTCTAAACTTCCTGTAATCTTTTTACTTTTCTTGGCTATTATAATTTCTTTCAGAAAAATGAAATGCTTTCTTTCACAAAGAGATCAAGAAAATGAATATGCATCTACTGATTAAAATCAATCCATTTAATGGGAAGATGCCATAAGGGTGCTAAAGAATATGAGGAGGATGATGAAATAGATGTTCAATTTCTGGCACTCACGCATAGTCACAGAGGGGCTTCAGTATTACCAGAATTTATTGTGTCTCCATTCAATTTTGCTGATATTACCCATTTTGGACTACTAAGGTCAGAAATAAAAAGAAGTGAAGACAACCTAGGAATATGGCAAAAACAATTCTGTGAATGCTGGTTTCATTTTTTTTAGAAATAACCCTCACAAAAAAGGTCAATTGCTTCAATTTATCTTATAAAAATCTACCTATGCTGGAACAGAACCTAATGTTGTTGAGAAAGGAAAAGAGTGTAAGTTTTGATGTAATTCCTATAATGGCAAATTAAGAGGAGGTGCATAAGGACTTTTAAAAACTGCAGAGGCCCAGTGTCTCTGTACTTGAAACTCCTTGAATTTGGGTGGAATGCACTGGTATCATTCACAGCTTTGTCTGCACCACCAGTCTTGATGTTGACTAGTAGCTAGCCTGCTGGACATCATTCAATGGTGACAAAGAGCAAGCCATGACCTTGCAGTGACAGTGAAGGATCCTTGTTTTACAATACCCTTTGAAGCACAGAAACCCATCTAATGTCATCAAGGATGCACACATAGCCTAAAGTTCTGTCCTGACCAGCAAAGAATGAGAGCCAGGGTTTATAAGTCTGTAAGTTTTACAAAAAGAGGTATATGAAAATACTCTCAAAGAGGTTTGTTATAAAACTCACAAAATCGTTATCAACTTAGTTGTGTACGCTATGCAGAATATTCTTAAGATGCAAAAATGAAGCGTTTGTTTGGAGTCAACCATATAATTTACTATAACAAACTCACACGAGGGAACTCTTTATACTATATTAAGATGTTGCTCTCTTATCACATACAACCACCGAATGGAGAAGGGAAGCTAATGTAGCTGTCAACTGTCAGCAATCTCTGAGCATCCCAGGATAAATGAATCCCCCAGGAGTAATTCTGCTGAAGTCACTAACAGATATATTTGGGCTCTCAGTTCAACTGTTGTTCTCTGAGGCAGAGAACCCTTGGGTTTTTTATACTATTCTCTCATACGTCCCCAAAAATGGACCTTCATCTCTAATGTTCTTAAAGCTGCATTTGAACACCTGTATGATCCCCACACTATAATTACACATATATACAATTATTTTAAAAAATTTGAATTTTAGTGGAAAAATATGAACCATCTATATTACACATATATCATACATATTCATCTGTACATCAGACTGGGGATTGTTTTATAATTTTAAATCTACATATTAAGGAATTTCATGCTGTTCCTATGTATTCTTTTGAATTTCCTATTCACTTTTTTGAAATGAAGCAAGAAGAGGAGAAACAATGAAAGGTGGCTCTAGTTTGCTTCAGGATGATGTGTTTCAGCTTATGGTGCTTTACTGTATCTCTCAAACCACACTAGTACTAGATATCTCCCTGTGGAAAGTAGCAATTACCTTCAATCTCTCTGATCTGAAGTAATCCCTGCTACACGCGCAGCTCATTGTGAGTGATGAGGGCCTACTGTTTGCTGAGTCTAAAACCAAATGATCTTTCACAAGCAAAATTTAAACTTGAAATAGAATTCTCTGGCTCTTGATACCTACTCTATTTTTTCAGTGTACTTTATATATTCCCAAATAAGGCTCAGGCTGGCTACAGATGGTGCTGGTGGGTAATGAGACAGGCTCAGAAGCTGCTCCAGTTCCCAGGGGAGAGTTCTGTAATGGAACTAACTATGTATTGTCCACCTTATACACTAGATTTGATTTTGGACTATTTGCCAAACTGTGTTTGTTTATTGCTTAGCACTGGAGGGCTTCCATTAACTGTGTCTTGATTGAACACAGACTATGGAGCTAGGAGAATGGAGCATTTTTTCTTCTGAGAGCTGATGCAATCCCCTTTCTTTAGCTTTATCCCCTTCATTGACAGTAACTGTTTAGAAATAGTTTGGCATCTATCTACACGATGCTAGTGAGACACAGGGGGTTTTGACCCTTTGAATAAGCTCCACACGATTTACTAAAAATAAATGCTTCCAAAGTTTGTAAGACCACAAAAATTTCACTGTCACTCACAGATGAGAATGAGGATGGCTATCACTCACTTGGGGAGAGATTACTATAGAAGATCCTAGACATTTTGTTCACATAGCACAGCAACATGTTTTTTGCAATCCTGAAATAAAAACTTCAGCTTAGCAAATAAATTTCCAATGAGATGTAAATGGAAGGGTTTTTTTAAACTAAATAATCATTCACTGTTTTAGTGAAACAAATAAGCAAGAAACTAAATTAAGAATAAATAAATTGTTATCATAATAATAATGATTTTTTTATTTGGAATTATATTTAAGCATGAAGGTCCAGGATATGCTTCTATTTTATTGTGCAGTTTGATACCACTGAAAATAAACATCATGGCTATAGCTTTTAATATCCACTATGTGTATGTACATATGTATATATATATATACACATATATACACACATATATATACACATGTGTATATATATATACACATATATACACACATATATATATATGTACATGTTTGTATATATATATATATATACACACACATATATACATATATATATATGTCCTTCCAAGAAGTAGCATGAGAATAGAATAATGGTAAACTACTGATTCACCAGTATATATCACAAATTCAGTTCAGCTACAAAATTCCAAAATTTAAAATAATTGTATTATCATTCTGGCTGTACATGGGAAAGAAGCTGAGAAATCAGAATCCTGGCAGGCTGTTAATACATGGAAGAAAAAATTCTATTTCAATATGCAAGTATTCACCTGTTTAGTATACAGGCAAAAAAGATAATTTCAAAGTCAGACAAGGCAGTAACTATTGAACTTGTTCGTATTAGCTTTTATTGTATTGGTGCTATTTAACCTCCTAAACTATTGATTTAACATTAAAACAAGATTATAAGAATATAAGACACAAGGAGGAGATAAATTGAGAAATTATTTATATATATATCTACTCTGAGCATATAGAAAAGATTTTATAGAAATATATTTAAATATATATAAACACATATATGTCTTAGATGCTACACTTAGTATTTGTAAAAGCATGAAGAAGGAATCACACTGAGTAGGAATTTTCTAGCCTTTGCCTACTTCAAATCTACTCAAAATATATTGAGAAGATGTGTAAAATATGATCACTGATTCTGTCTGCATATTTTGAGGCCCTCTAAAAGGGAGTTCACTGTAACCCACTAGGCTTTTGAGCTTATTTTCCTGACAAAAGATGGTCAGATGGTTTCTGCTTACCTGCTGAGTTTAGCTCCTCCTTCACATTGTAGAGATGGGATTTGTGGTGCTGGGGTAAGCTGTAAATCACTTCAGAAGACAGATCTTGTCAGAGTGCAATACTTTCTGATTCTGGACAAGCTAAATTAGGGAGATTACCTTTATTCAGTGTGCACAGCCTCAACACAGCCATGACTATCTGTAGGAACAGGGGGCACAGACCTCAGTGACAGTGCATATAGCTGGATGTGTTCTTTGAGTTACACTTAAAGTGTGCACCTTAGATCTGTACAGATCTGCCCTCCCACATGGAATCAAAACCACTTCAGGTATGACAACACAACCCATACTATAGGCATAGATACCCAAATACCAGACAAGAGAAAAATGCTCTTCTGGCCACGTCTCTGCAGGTATGCTGGCTCAGCAAAGTCAGTCAGCCTCTGTGAAGTTTAATATGCTAGGAACCATGCCCAGCATGCCATAACATGGTAAGGGAGCAGGAGACAGGAAATATGGTCCCATAGCATCACCATTCACATCTTGTTTTATGAAAATGTTTCAAGTATGAAGAAGGAAATCTTGCAAGCAAAAGGAAGCCACAAACAAAATAAAGTCTCTGCTTAAAAATAAGTTTTGTGATGAAAGTTCATAATCTTTAAATTAATTGAAGAGGCCACTGAGTTTCAAACAGTTTTGTTTTTCCTCTCCCTCTGAAATAGTTGTCTGTTCTTTTGTGTTTTACATGACTGCACAGTACAGCACTGAGAACACTAATTTTTTTTTTTGTTTCCAACAATAATAGCTTTGGAGAATTCAATCACAAGTGGAAATTCAGAAAGCTAGTCCCAGGCTATTAAAAGAGGAAGTTAGTCTTAAAAGCACTTGCCATAAAGGCGAAGTCATACATTCCCTTCCTGGATGACACAGTTACCAATGTAGCTGAAAACTCATTCACTCGGTGAGTGATTTAGTTACAGGCGCCTCACTTTTTAAGGTTTTTTTTATGGGATATATTCAGACTTTTCACAGCCTTAACCAATATTAAAGCACTACTTAGACTCAATTCTGTTTTGCAGAGAATATAATTTATGCACTCAAGGGTAAGTTCACAAGGAGAAAATTTCCTGCCTCCTTGCCTGCCTCTGTCAAATACCGACTACATCTCTGTTCTCTCAGAACCCAAGAGCTCACATCATGTATGACCATTATATAAACATTATTGAGATATTCATCATCTGTTTCAAACCCAAGGCAACAAAAAGTCACAGGATAGGTGTTCATCTATATACTTTGGTCTATGGTATGATAACTATTCACCAGAAACCCTTAAACTCAGGTCCTTTTCCAATGACTGCCATCACAAAGGGAGCATGGAGACAGCCACATTTTCTCTCAAATCCTTAATCAGAGCTATTTCATACAAAGGAGGCCAGATTCAGCAGAAAGGACTGGGATTCTTGTGTACAGTGAGCAGAGTGGCTTTGAATGAATCACTGAGCCACCTCACACAGGAGCAAAGGCTCCTTTCCAGCCAGGTTTGTAATTCTTTGGTATTTCCTTCTTCCCAACTTGGAAAACTTTCTCATCATGCTGGACTTCCTTCCAGGAGTTCCTCCGTTTGGCACCCGTGACCCCATCTGTAGTGTAGGAGACCCTCAAGATCCACACTCTGCCCAAGGAAGCTTCAATTACCCTATGTGACTTTCTCCCTGCTTACCCTTAGAAGGAAAGGCACCAGGTAATGGAAAACATCTCATTTGAAAGTATTTTACCAGTCACTACAGGCAGTATTTAAAGGTACATAGTAGAACAAAGAAATGGCATTTTGACCTCCCAATTCTGAAATCATAGCAACCCAATGAGCAAAATTAGGAGTTCAGCTATACTTTCTGAATGACTTTTGCCAGCTGAATTTTAGCAACATATTCTTTTAAATGTTGCTTTGCTGGAGTTTTCAGAATAACCAGCACTCACGGCCAGATTGGTCTTGCATGAACTGAATGAAGAATTTCCATTTTAAGGTCTTTTCTGCTTACTTTTAGGTTTTGTTGATGTGACTTTGTGTCTCTCTGTGTTTGAGACTACTTTGGGGACCTCATGCAGTAAGTTACAATGATGGAGCATGACAGTCAGAATAGCACACGCTATTAGCTAGAGCTCAACTCTATTACAGTACTATGTTTGGTGACACAGAATCAAGAGACTCAAGGATACAAGGTCAAAGGTAGCAAAACATTACATTAATCTGTTCTGTTTGCAGGCACAAGTACGTCAATCTCCAAGTATAACACAGTGTTGACTGTTTAATTATAAGAACCAAAGTGTTAAGTGCTTTATTCAATATAAAAAAACCCTTTTTCTCTACAAATAAATAAAAAGAATTAATTAATATCACATTATGTAGCTTAGCATTTATAAACAGGAGCCATTTCCCCTTATTCTATTAATTCATTGATTACTATTAGTTTTGTGAAGGAGTAGTCAATATACTCATAATAAGTAA